>NC_056749.1:211618276-211633276 GCF_019279795.1 Protopterus annectens | reverse complement strand
GCCAAATCTTGTGGTAGAGGATGCAGAAGCCGGAATTCTGCCACCAATATGCCACATTCTTATCAATCAAGCTTGGGTTAAAAGAAGTGCTTGCATATGTTCTCCTCCCACCTGCTAAAATGAATGCTGGCTTTGCTGTATTGTAGAATAAATGTTGCAAGAGTGCTGCATAACTGCTAACCTGGTTCTGAGACAGTTAATGTGCAGGCCATCAATATTGCTATAAGATGTGGGTGTACAAAACAGTTTGCCACCTATGTTCTATGCACCATTTGGTTTATCTGTATTTTTTTGTCTTTTTTTATTCCACTTGCCTGTTTATCATCAACCCTCATCCCATTTGTTCCCCATCATCAAGAAAAGGGTTGACTGGGTGGGGGACATTATTCAGACAGGCATCAGGGGTACTTTGAATTGTCTTATGATGCCCTATCCCCTCATCCCACAAACACCTTACTAAGCAATGAGGAGGGAACATGCAGGGTGTCTCTTCACTTCACAGAGGGCCTTTCCTCTCAGGCAGCACCATCCCTCCCTTTTAAGCATGAGTGGAGATTTCTCCAGTCTCCACAGCAAAAGTTGCACCACCGGCATACCTCTGAATGCTCCCATCCCTCAGGCCAAACCCCTTCATTCCTCCCCTTCCCTGTCTTGCTCCTATATTGACAGGACTGCTAGTCGAACTCTGATTGCCTGGGTCATAGTCTGGACTATGTTCTCGGTGCCATGATGCCAGTCATTTTTGATTATTCTGTATTTTAATTTTGGCTGCCCTTTGCATATTCAGGGCAGTGTGTAAGGGTGGCATAATTGGCTATAGTCTGTGTGCCATAACCATACATTAGGAGTTCATGAACTTTTGTCTTTGGTTTGCTGGAACAGAATAATGTGGCTGCCATTAATGAAGCTTTGTTGAGGGTTTTGTCTGCGTAATTGTAAAGGAGATAATGAAATGATGAATGATAAAAATGTTTTCATGTACTTGATCATAAAGTATTTTGTATGCATGAATATTCCAAAACAGGTAAAGTAATTAACTGTTGATGCATTATTCTACCTGAACCAGCATCCTTGAACTACAGGTATTGCTATTAGATTTTGGTATTAGTTTTGTTTCACTCAAGTTATGAATGGCAATGGGTATACTAGTTAACATAAATTCTTAATGATTTTACTCATAAAGTGGCATACCATTTAATATCGTTTCTTAGTAATGTTACTCATAGAATTATATACTATTTAATAGTTTCCTAGTAATGTTACTCATGACGCTTGTACATTTTCTAGTACATATACTACCCTCTTATGTAATTGGCATTATACTGATACCCTTTTAGGTACTTAGCATAGCATCTGTTTTTCCCAGCACACTTAGGAAAATTATCTGGGTAGGCTTTCAGGGGAAGAGTTTCCTGTCAGGGTGCCATTGATCAACATCCTGCCTGCTCACTAAGGCAATGGAAATTCAATCACCCTTCCATTTCTTCATAAAAGTCTGCTCTGTCTTTCATCTTGAGGTGTACCACTGGTCAGATATTTCTTTCTTAGAATGCTTGTGGTCATGCATCATTCTTTGGCTTTGAATCTGGTCAGATATAAGTCTTGTGGAATTGCCTCATAGAATAATTTTGCTTAAAGGAGTTGCTGAACAAGAGGTTCTTCCATGCTCAGTTGTTTAGTGAATGGCTGTAGCCATCCTTGTTGCCGGACACTTTTTCAGTGGTTTATCAGCCTTTTTCAGGTACAATGTCCCATCCCAATAGTGTAGCTTTGAGGCCCAATTAAAAAAAAAAAAACAATCGGATGATTGATGTTTATCAAGTTTTGTGGTCTCTGGTCAACAGATACAGCCTGTCAGCAGTCTGCAACTTGTGTGCTAAGTTTGTGTTTTGTGCTGCTGACTCTGCACTTTGTTTCACTATGGCCCACCTGGAGCACAACGTTCAATTCAAGAATAACTTTACTGGCATAGTGCTAGTAATGCTGTGCATGGTATTGTATTAACAACGCCATTCTTCCTTATCTTAACAATGTGTATCCCTTTCTATCCAGATCACCTTGCTGTAGTACCATTGAGGGATTCAGTAAACCGTTGTGGTTATAGTTTACCACTGTTAAGAATTCTCCTAGTTTTAATGAATCCTAATACTTTTAACACACTCCCCATGCATACTAATGTTTTGTTATCATAGCATAGATAATTGGAGGGGATGGTGAGCCTGTTCCATAGCACTGATATCCTCTTCGAAATTTACCTGTCCCTCCAAATCTTTCTGTTGACGTTGCAGAAATGGTTTGGATCCCAAGATCGAGTATTTCTGATTACATTTGACTTACTGATGTGCAGTGAATCCATCAGCAATGGGCCAGAGAATGCTTTGTATTCAAGACACAAGTCACCTCTTAGCAGACTGTAGGATTCTGAGTATAGTAACAGGGCTTTGAGTCAGCCCATGTTGAGCATGTTGTTTAGGCCTTGTATCCTTTTAGTAAGGTATCTCTGTGGGCACTCCAGTTTCTAGTTATTGCATTTGTCTGGAGAAATGCATCCCAAAGTGGGCATTATATTCAATTACTGGACTAATAAGAGTTGAGTAAAAGGGGACAATGACATCCCTACATCCAGCCACAATCCCTTTGTTTATGAGCTGTACAGTATATAGAAGGACTTTCTTTCAACAATATGCACATGTTGGTCAAATGTTAGATCACAGTCCACATAATTTTCCAAATTCCATGCAACTGGGTCAACTCTTAGGGGCATATTGTTGAAAGTGTGTATTTTCACATACAAAATGTGCCATCTTTTGCTTACATAAGGCAATAAAGTTCTTCATATAATAAAGCTAACTCAAACTTTTTGTTAAGATTAAGTATGGTGTAGTACCTCAGAAAGGACAGAGGTCTGGTCTGTATGCATTGGAAGAACTTCCAATGTGGTTGAAAAGTTTTGTGTTTGGTTGTTTCTATTAAGAACCTGCACACCTCAGTGAAGTATATGTGATTACCTAACACCAGTCTTCAATGTATTTTCTGGTTCCTCCTTCCTAAAAAACTTCATTAATAATATGTCTAACAATGAAATGCAATAACATTTTGTTTTGAATCTTGCTGCTACACTTTTAAAACACTGTTGCTGGGAACTTCCACCCATGTTCCCCCTGCCCACATGCCGGAGGCACCGTGCTACTTAAATAATCTACTTCCAAGGTCACATTACCTTGTAATGGGGAACTACTCCAAGATACTTCATTCACAGAACTGGCATATATTCCCTTGTCTTTGTTTAAATTCTTGCTGTTCCTGGTTTGCAGTTAGAAACTTTGGACTTTCAACTGGCACCGCAGAAATAAATAGTACTAGTAAAATATGGCTATTCCTTGATTCAGGTACTTTCACAAATATGAAGCTAGTGGTAAAATGTTGATTCAAGCAGTAAGATAAATTTCCAGCAAAAAAAAAAACTTATTCTCACTCTGTGCATTTATTTCTGTATTTATTTTTATTTATTTGTACTCGATAAGTCTTGGGCATAGCCTACTTTCACAATCCAAAATTACATGTTCATAATATCATATAAATCCTTTCAACAGAGAGTAGACCCCATAGTTACCAAAGCTTTTCCTTGTTTTAGGAGATTTTAAGGAAATTACCATTTCCAATGATTATACTGAATGTAATGATCAGATAACATGCTTGAAATGTAAAATGTAAAGAAAAAGAGTGTCAACAGAAATAGTTAAATAATACCTATCATTAAAATTAGCAGAAGTAACAGTAGCGCTAAAGCATTGCAGAAACATAATCGTCTTGGATTAAGGCTAGCCAGAAGAATGAAACTGGCCAAGAATACTGGTAACACCACTACCCTTCTACAGCTGTTCACACTGTACAAGAACAGAATTAATGCAGCATAAATAATTTGATAATTTACTCCTTAGATTGTAAGATACTGTAACTAGATAGTGTGGTTACTTAGCATGCACGATGCCTAAAAAACAATCTGTATCACAGAGAGAATATAATTACAATGGTTCCACTGAGGAGAAAGGCTCTATGTCTTGGAGTGACACTGTGGGAGGGCTGTAATGATTTTAAAAGTAGATTTCTGATGTGTGCAGTGATGCCATCTGGCTGCTGAGTTCATGCTACTTGTACACAATGGAACTAGACAGTGTTGTCATGGATGATGCACCAGGGATCCAGCTGCACAGTACTTAAAGGCAGACCAGGATCCCTTCACTAGCTAGAGACGGTGATGTTCCATCATACTCATCTCCTGCCTCACCCCACCAGTTTGAAGTTAAACCAGATTAACAGGAACATGTGAAAAAACTATGGTGAAAAGGTATTAGCATACACACATAGCAAAAAATATATCTGCGGTGGTGGTGCTGCGGTAGCGTTGTCGCCTCAGAGTAAGATGCTGTCCGGTTCGACTCTCAGTTAGAGCATCTTCTGCATGGAGACATGCGTGAATGGGCATACCTTCATTGAAGGTTGTGCATCAGGGCTGGCAACTCGGTATGTAAAAATCAACTGCCAATCATTAGCGGACCGGAGTTCCGCTGTGGTGACCCCTAACCGGGAAAAGCCAAAAGTCACAACAACATAGCAAAAAGTATAAACTTTCCCATTTTATCCATAAAATGTGTGGTATACACATATTAATGGCACAGCCATATATGAATACTGGCCCTTAATCAAACGTTTAAGCCATTGGCAACCTTTTTTACATGATACTTTGGAATAAAGAAAAATTAACAGTTTAGTATATAAATGTAATAAACATGCACTTACAGTATGCAGCTGAATATAAAGCATGTGTGTGCCACAACACACCAGCTTTTTACAGTGTACTACACACTATCCTTCTACAGCTGTTCACACTGTACTACACACTATCCTCCTACGGCTATACACATGGTACTATACACTATCCTTCTACAACTGCTCACACTGTACTACACACTATCCTTCTACAGCAGTTCACACTATATTGCACACTACCTTTCTACAGCTGTTCATGGTGTACTACACACTACCCTTCTAAAGCTGTTCACACTGTATTACATTCTATCCTTCTACAGCTGTTCATGCTGTACTACATACTATCCTTCTACAATTCTTTACATTGTACTACACACTATCCTTCTACAGCTATACACACTGTACTACATTACTATCCTTCTACAGCAGTTCACACTATACTGCACACTACGTTTCTAGAGCTGTTCATGCTGTACTACACACTACCCTTCTATGGCTGTACACACTGTACTACACACTACCCTTCTATGGCTCTACACACTGTACTACACACTACTGTTCTACAGCTAAACACACTGTACTACACACTACCCTTCTACAGCAGTTCACACTGTACTACACATTACCCTTCTACAGCAGTTCACACTATACTGCACACTACCTTTCTATAGCTGTTCATGCTGTACTACACACTACTCTTCTATAGCTGTTCACACTGTACTACACACTATCCTTCTACAGCAGTTTACACTGTACTACACACTACCCATCTACAGCTATACACACTATACTACACACTACCCTTCTACAGCTGTTCACACTGTACTATACTCTATCCTTCTATAGCTGTTCATGCTGTGCTACACACTATCCTTCTACAGCTGTTCACACTGTAATACACAGTATATTTCTACAGCTATAACACACTATACTACAACTACACACTACCCTTCTACAGCTGTTCACGCTGTACTACACACTATCCTTCAACAGCTATACACACTGTACTACACACTATCCTTCTACAGCTATACACACTATACTACACACTACCCTTCTACAGCAGTTCACACTGTACTACACACTACTCTTCTACAGCTATACACACTGTACTACATTCTACCCTTTTACAGCTAAACACACTGTACTACACACAACCCTTCTACAGCAGTTCACACTGTACTACACATTACCCTTCTACAGCAGTTCACACTATACTGCACACTACCTTTCTATAGCTGTTCATGCTGTACTACACACTACTCTTCTATAGCTGTTCACACTGTACTACACACTATCCTTCTACAGCAGTTTACACTGTACTACACACTACCCATCTACAGCTATACACACTATACTACACACTACCCTTCTACAGCAGTTCACACTGTACTACACACTACACTTCTACAGCTATAGACACTGTACTACACACCACCCTTCTACAGCTATACACACTGTACTACACACTACCCTTCTACAGCTATACACACTACCCTTCTACAGCTATACACACTGTACTACACACTACCCTTGTACAGCTGTTCACACTGTATTATACACTACCCTTCTACAGCTATACACACTGTACTACAACTACACATTACCCTTCTACAGCTGTTCACACTGTACTTACACACTATCCTTCTACAGGTGTTCACACTGTACTACACATTACCTTTCTACAGCTGCTGGCACTGTACTACACAATACCCTTCTACAGCTGTTCAGGCTGTACTACACACTACCCTTCTACAGCTGTTCACACTACTACACATTACCTTTCTACAGCTGCTGACACTGTACTACACATTACCCTCTACAGCTGTTCACACTGTACTACACACTACCCTTCTACAGCTGTTCAGGCTGTACTACACACTACCCTTCTACAGCTGTTCATGCTGCACTACACACTACCCTTCTACAGCTGTTCACACTACTACACATTACCTTTCTACAGCTGCTGACACTGTACTACACATTACCCTCTACAGCTGTTCACACTGTACTACACACTACCCTTCTACAGCTGTTCAGGCTGTACTACACACTACCCTTCTACAGCTGTTCTTGCTGTACTACACACTACCCTTCTACAGCTGTTCAGGCTGTACTACACACTACCCTTCTACAGCTGTTCAGGCTGTACTACACATTATCTTTCTACAGGTGTTCACAATGTACTACACACTACTCTTCTGCAGCTGTTTACACTGTACTACAGACTACCTTTCTACAGCTGAGACCTGTACAATGTGGCGCTTAAAAGGAACAATGGTATATTGGTATTCACATCTGATGCCAGTACACTGTAGTGCAATCACACTGCAATACCTGTACATTTTTTGTAACTTTGTTCGTTATATTGGAGCTTTTCTCCTCGGGTCTCCACTGAAAATGGGCCCCCAGCCCAGTGGATGAACTGGTTAACAAAAGGCCAATAAATAAATATGGAAATGACACAAGCTAGAACTCAGAATGGTATTAATTCCCTAATGCTGCAGAAGGCAGCGTCCAATATGTTCTTTCAAAAGTACAGCCAGCCACAAACGCAAATGTGGAGCAAACACAAAAGTCCTTCTATCCATCTCCAAAATAAAAGGCTTATAAGACTTGTCTGCAGAAATTCAGCAATGACATTGACTGACACAGCAGCATGCTCACAGCTGGCAACAGCAAATTAACCCCTCCACTCCCACACAGAATGTAACAATCCCATTGCCATAATTCGAAACCTACAGTATAACTCCACTTACGTCCATGCAGTTGAACATTTTGGAAACATTAAAGTCATCTTGTACAGTATAATTAAGGTTGACACCTTTTCAGATGTCCAAAGTGAGATGTTTTCTTACTACAACATAATATTTTGCAGAGCAAACCTCATCCTAATCTAGTACTTAAGACCTCCCTTTATTATTAAATCAGAGCCCAGTCACTTCCATAATAGTTTGTTGTTGCTGTTGTTTCATATAATACTAAAGTATCTGAGACCTTGCTTCATAGTCTTCCACAGTATTTAGAGGAAAGTTAGAAAAGTATTTTTCTCCTAAAATAAGATATTTTGCAAGACATAATTGCTTAGATTAGGACTTTTCTTCAAAAGAGGGACAGGCTGTAATTAATCCAAGCCAAACCCATTCTACACCTAACACAATCAGTACTAAGAACATCTCTCAAAGCCATGTGCCTTTGTTGAAAGCTCCACCTTCCCAAATACAAAGGTCATATGGAAATGTGCACTCATTTGATATTCTCTGTATTACAGAAACATGGCTACAGCCCTCAACTTTGGACCAAGAGATTACCCCTCCTGGATATAATATCTTGAGACTTGACCGTAAAACCAAAAAAGGTGGAGGTGTAGCCATACTATATAAATCTGAACTCCAAGTTTCTTCTTTCAATGTGCTCCTACCATCAGATACCAATTCAGAAACTCTTAGTGCTAAACCTCAAATAAACAACTCCAAATCTATCTATCTAATCTGCACATATCTCCCCCCTGGAAACAATATCAACACTCTTGAAAACTTACTTAGTTACCTCTCTACCCACCTACCTCAGGAAACCATTGTATTAGGTGATTTTAATATAGACTGGGCTACCTGCAGTTCCCTTAATCCTCCCAATCATATAAATCTTTATGGATTCTCACAAATCATAACCACTCCTACTAGAATCCATAAGCCAAGCAGCAAGGAAACCACTCTAGACTGGATACTTATAAACAGCCACCATGATACTTATAAACCAGGAACCCCTCCTGACGATATTAGTGACCACATGCTACTCTATATTATTAAACAAAGAATCCATAGCCCTACTACTAATAATTTTAAAACCTCACGTTCCAAAAAATTTTTTAACCAAGAGAGCTTCCAAAATGAACTGAAATCATGTGACTGGTCACCTATGTCTCATCTTCCACTTGATGATGCAGTGACCTACTTTAACACTAGATTCCTTCAGATCCTAGATTACCATGCCCCCTATCGTTCTTCCCGAATAAGGACCAAAATTGCCCCCTGGCTCACTAAAGAAACTAGGCAAAAGATCCTATTCAGAAATAAAATTTGGGCCAAATGGAGAATCTCTAAATGTCCATCAGATCACCTTTACTATAAACAGGTAAGAAATGCAACCAAAAAAGATATTCTCAAAGATAAAAAACACTATTACCTTCACCTCCAACAAACTCACCAGCAAAAACCACAAAAATTCTGGTCTGGCATTAACAAACTTCTTCAGCCAGGCCACTCTAAAACTCCTGCCCCAACAGGTTTCAACCAAAATAACTCCAACCAAATTCCTGATGCCTTTAATAACTACTTTACTGAAGCCATTCAAACCCTAGCCAATACTTTACCACCTATTACCACATCCCCATTAAATACCACAAAGACTCCATCTCCTGCCTTTCAAATACAACCAATACCTACATCACTCATTTGCAAATTCCTTCAAAAACTAAAACCATGCACCCCTTCTGCTGACTGTCTTCCAGCTGAATACCTGCAAATAGCAGCAAAAGCTATTGCATATCCTATCTCCATCCTTATAAATAGAAAAATTTTAGAAAGCAAAATCCCCTCCATTTGGAAAGTATCCCACATCATCCCTCTACATAAGGGTGGGTCATCTACTGAACTCTCCAACTTTCGGCCTATCGCCTTACTGTCTCCAATTGCTAAGATAATGGAAAAGTGCATACACAAACAACTACTTACCCACCTTCTCCAAAATAATCTACTTGCCAACTGCCAACATGGCTTTAGGCCTTTCCATAGCACAACAACTGCCCTTCTGTCCTTTTCTGACTCCATAAACAAAAACCGTAACAAATAACACTTTTTCCTCTGCATTATTTATTGACCTTTCAAAAGCCTTTGATATGGTCAACCATAATATCCTTATAGACATTCTAAAAGCCCAATCTCTTGACCCACATGCATTAAATTGGTTTAAATCCTATCTGGAAAACAGACAACAAGCAGTATTGTGGGATAATAATCTTTCAAAATCCCTTCCTGTGAACACTGGAGTACCCCAAGGCTCTATTTTAGGGCCTCTACTTTTCTCATTGTTTATCAATGACCTACATACCAATATTCCTCAGGCCACCTGCATACAATATGCAGATGACTCCACTTTAATTTGTTTAGCTAAGTCCATAACTTCTCTGCAGTCTCTCACCCAAACAGTATTTAACAGTGTTGAAAATTAGTTTATGCAACACTGCCTCCTCCTGAACCCCAAAAAAACAAAGTTATTACTCTTTGCTCCAACTCATAAATCACCTCAACTGCACTTCACATTAACCTCCAACAATGCTACCAACATAGCCCCAGTCACTTCAACCCGTCTTCTAGGAGTAACAATAGATAATAACCTTACTTTTGATGATCACATTAACTCGACTATAAAGACAGTCAACAAAAAACTAGGCACTCTTTACAGAATCAAACCTTTTCTTTCCCCTTCAGCCAGAATAACTATTGCCCAGACCCACCTTATGTCTACCCTGTTCTATGCTTCAGCAATATATACCAATCTATCAAAAAACAATCTCACCAAACTTTCCACCAGTTACAATAACATAGCCAGATTTGCCACTAGCACCACCTTTAGAACTCACCACTGTCTTAACCTAAAACAACTGGGATGGCTAGAACTGCAGAACCAACTACTTTATCAACAAATTGTTATCACCCAAAAAATCCTTTACCACCCAAAAAATACCCCTATCCTCACTAACCTGATTTCACCCTACAAAAATCTTGCTATGCTACGCTCATCAAATAAGCTTCTAGCTTCCTCTATTAAATCAAATAACAAAGCAGGAGATTCACTTTTCACCAACACAGTAGGGAAAATCTGGAACCAGCTTCCTACTGAACTTTCCTCCCTTGCTTCCACTATTATGTTTAAAAAGCATCTGAAAGAATATCTTACAACTCACTGGCTATGTCCCTGCTCCAACCCAGACTGATATCTCTTTCACCTCCTGCTCTCTCTATACTTTTCTACTCTTCTGTTTTATCTCACCTATCTCTATTTCCAAAAAAAAAAAAAAAAAATGTTCATGTTTTTGGTTTACTGTATTTAATCTTAGCTTAAAGCTACTAACTTACTCTGTAAACATTTTTTTTCTACCTATCTAGCTAATGCACAGTGTAGCTAATGTATTGTAATCCACTTGACTATTACTATATATTGTATTATTTACTCTCTGCAGATGCTTGGAGCTTTTCTCCCCAGGCCTCTACTGAAAATGGACATGTATCCAGTTAGACTAGCCCGGTCAACAAATGTAAAATAAAAAATGAATAAAATAAAATGTAGTTGAACCAAAAAAGTTGTGAACCTCATTATGCCAGATTGTGACTATGAACCCACTACCTGTAGCACAAAGGCTGCATGTAAGTCCTATTGAAAATACAGCATTTCTACTGCTATAGAATGCAGCTATACACTGCACTGCACAATACAGTACCTCCAAGGTGTGATAGGTACAGTCACAAAAACTACCATAAAATCATATAGATTAAAATCTCAGTGCATGAATATAATTTCTGCAATGTTAAATGACTGTACTTCTTACATATCCATCTGCCACTCCTGCCAGGAGTAATGGAGAGATGATAAAAAGGAGAAAAGTATTACTGGAATTGAATTTATCCTCAAGTCTTGGTGAGTATCTTCATGAGGTGGACCCTGTTTTTCACAAAATCTCCCCAAGATGACACTAATATGTAGACTGTATTTTATATAGCATATATCATGTACAGAAGTAGGTTAAAAAATAAAGAAGATACCTGGGCGCATAAGTCCCAGGATAAAAAAGTGCCCAATCCTGGTAGGCACACTGGTACCAGGACTGGAAAAAATGACAGTGTAGAATCCTCAAGACACAGCAATATTCCTACAATACAGCTAGGCCAGGCTCAGGGGGCTGTTGTAGAAGGAAGTAGCAGTCTACAAAACTCACAACACTGATAGGCCAAAACAGAGCCATACAGATGATAGAGTGGACTTTTGAGGATAAGAAAGAAATTATGTATTGTTACTATTATTCAAGAATCCCAGAATTTCCAGACAAAAGAGCTACAAAAAGATTAAGAGAGAAATTAGAGGAATGAAAAATAATTCCACAAGAAAAACTGTCAGAAGCTTCAAATAAAAAATTGTGTTCATTAAGATAACAGATTCATGAAAACCACTATATAGACCAAGAAACCTTTTGCCGTTTGGAAAAAGAAGAGACTGAGGAAGTGCAAACATTTAAAGAACAAAATTTAGAGACATTTGAAGGGTGTAAAAACGAAATATGGACATGGGAAAGAAAGAGATATCTGAGATGGAAAATTTCACAATAAAAAATAAAACCACAGAGGGAATGTAGATTAGTCAAGTAGAAGTTAAAAAACTAGAAGAGGAAGTTATGGAATATTTGTGAAGTGAAGGATTCAGTGTAGAAAGTCTAACACAGGTTATATCACAGCATGATGGAACAACTAGTTCCCAACGTAAGGAGAAACACGAGAAGCAGGAAACAGCTGAAAAAGAAATATGGATATGGGAAAGAAAAAAAGATTTAATATTGTGCAATATTTATGCTGAGGACAAAGCAAAACTAATCAACGTAAAAAGAGAAGTGCCAAAGATATTTGAAGAGAAATACAGACAAAGACATCTGGATATGGAAAATTTTGCAATACAAAAATAAGAAAACATAGAGGAAAGGTGGAAAAGAGGATTAGTAATGGAGAAGTTAAAGAAATAGAAACTGAGGTTATGGATTACCTGCAAAGTGTAGAAGATTTAACTCAGATAACAACACAACAGGATAGACCGACTGGCACCCAAATTAAGGAGAAACCAGTGGAGCAGGAAGCATCTAATTAGTTGACATATGAAGATATTTTTGAGCCTCCCAGTGGAACCCAGTACAAACGTTCAGTTGGAGCTATACAGCAAGGGAAAGAACAGAAAACTGTGGCAGCTCTGACACAGTCAATCTTGTGGAGTGATAGGCCAGTGAGTTCCCATATGAAAGAGCAACAGATGACACAGGGTGAAACTGAAGAGAACGTGGCACAAGAAGATGCTCTGAAACTTTGTATAGAATGCATGCAGGAAATGGAGAACAAAGAAGGTGCCCTCAGTTTAGAAGAAAATGATCTAAGAAAAGAGTTACTTGATTTAATAGAGATGGATAGACATATTAAGATCAATAAAAGGAATAGACTGCAGAAGGTCAATAAACCCCAAAAGTTAAGAAGTTTGATAAAAACAAATGAACACAGTAATTAGGACTGTCCAAAGAGATTTGTGTGATATAACAAAAGTAAATAGGATATATTACTGTGCAGTCAAATTAATAACAGATGAAGTCCTACCATAAGAACACATGGCAGTAAGGGAATAGATCACAAAAATACTCAGAAAGATAGACACAATTAAAGCAATGTGCAGTATTATAGCAGATCAGGATTTATCATGCACTATCACAAATAATAAACTAAAAATAGCAGCACAGGCAGAAAACTTAGAAGATACATAGATAATATAAAGGAAAAGTACAAAATAATCAATTTATTGATGACCCAAAAAGATTTGTAGAGAATTGGAAAAAATAAATGGAGAGACCACCAAAAATAGAAGAAATAGATACATTTTGGAGAAAAATCTATGAAGATCCTGTGGAACATAGAAAATATGCTAAATGGACAGAAGAAGTAAAAGAAAGAATAAGAAGTTTAAATGTACAGGATATGAAACTGGTTGAAGTAACAGCCAGAGAGATTGAAACAAAGTTAAGAAAAGCCTCTAATTGGAAAACTCCAGTCTCGCATGCAGTACCTAACTTCTGACTAAAAGTATTAACATCTTTTCACAAAAATTTAGCCATGAGTAAGAACTATTTATATTCGCACCCCGAACAGACACCAGCCTGGCAAACAGCAGGAAAAACAACACTACTATTTAATGCAAAACCTGATATTCTATCATCTTTCTAAGTTTGTAAGAGCAATATTTAAAACGTGTCCCTATTTTTGTTCCATTATTTCTGGCTTTGTCCAGATTTTTTGGTTTAAGGGGGGGAAAGGGAGGGGGGTGAGATATAGAGGGGGATGAGAGAGAGAGAGAGAATAGTAGGATAGATTTTCCATGTGTATGTGTGTGTCTGCATTTGTACATGTCTGTAGGGGCAAGAAGGAAGCTGTGTGTGTGTGTGTGTGTGTGTGTGTGTGTGTGTGTGTGTGTGTGTGTGTGTGTGTGTGTGTGTGTCTGTGTGTCTGTGTGTCTGTGTGTCTGTGCGTGTGTCTGTGTCTGTGTGTGTTTTGCACTCTGTTTCACGTGATTCTTAGTGCCCTGTAGTTTTAATAGCCATGCATATTCTAAATTTCTGTTGTATTATATGCTAAAGGGAAAGCCTTTCAAAGACAAACCCATGTCTAGTTCATGTCTTGACTGTCATAGCCTTAGTTTAAAGTGCCATCTGTTTCCTCAGTTCTGTCAGGCAGTTTTGGCTGAAAAGTCTTGATACAAATACATCAGTTGGGAAGAATTATCTGAACTTTTGTGACATGAAGCAGCCAGAGTGAAGGATAAAATTCAGAGGTGTGTAGCACCATTAGCTTGGATAGAATTGCAGCTTAAGTGTTGTAACTTGCTATCGCCTTAAGAGATGTATAATACAACAGAACAAGAGAAAAACCTGCCTATTTGTTTATTTTTTTGCATTATACTGAGGCTGTTGTGGCATCTTGCATTATACAGTGGCGTCTTGCACTGTGCTATATTTAGGTTGAATGGTGTGGTGAACTTCTGTGTTAAGCATGTAAGTTGACTGCAGTTTCAACATTGCTCATCAGAACTGAAGCTGGAAAAAGTTGCTGTCCTGTTTTAAAGCTTCTGTGGATAACTGATCCATGACTGAAATGTTGGCAAGTAAGCTGTGTGTGTGTTTTGTGAATGGACCTCTGAGACTGGCAACCTTGATGTGACACAAGGTTTTGTTGCAGTGAACTACTGCTACTAAATGTCAGTTAAGAGTGACCATGGACATCTCAGACTAAATTTTGTCGGGGCAACAGTACCAGACCTTGAAGTACAAATCGAAAAAACCTGTTTACTCCCATGGTTGCACTAATTGGTAGACCTGACTTAGCCAATTTGTTACCTCTGGCAACAACAATCTCAATGAATCCCAGGTGCAAT
>NC_056749.1:211550776-211613276 GCF_019279795.1 Protopterus annectens | reverse complement strand
ATGTGATTCAGAAAAAGATATATGATAGGGTCAGATGTTATGGAATACATGTTCATAGGGTCAGATGTTATGGAATACATGTTCATAGGGTCAGATGTTATGGAATACATGTTCATAGGGTCAGATGTTATGGAATACATGTTCATAGGGTCAGATGTTATGGAATACATGTTGACTGTAAGAGTAATGAGTACTCAAAATAAACTGGTAGTCACCATGGCAACAGAACAGTAATGACTGGTGGAACCAAAAATACATTATATTGGCATTCTGGTGCAAGGTCATATTTTATTTTATTTGTTATGCCAGTAAGATAGCTAGTCTGCAAGTATTAGGATGAAAAATATAGAATTAATAATCAAGGTTCAAACCTATACAGAGGTAAAAAAATGTATAGCGGTACACTCAACAAAGGACATGTGGTATTAAGACAGGAATGAAAATAGCCAATCCATTTGGTAATGGTAAATGCAAGACCAGTTTTACAGACTCCAGGATCCCAGAAGGATTACTGCAGACAGGACAATTGATTCAGGATCTCAAAACAAGACTGAAAATGCAGGGGCTTTGAATAGGACTAGTAAGACCATGGGCACTATCAAGATTAATAAAGTCAAATGATCGCAGCAAAACAAAAAACAAAATGAATTACATGACCACAGTGTTTAATAAAGAAATGCTTACGAAACTGGTTCCATACCCTAAAATGTTTAGAACAGAATATGAAACACTTGGATTGATTTCCTGTTTTCTGAACAGTCTGAAATCCATACTCCTGAATCTGGCAGCTTGTATCAAGTCTACATCTTGTTCTTTCAGCCATCCTAATGTACCAAATGTTATATGATGTCGATAGTAAAGAAAAACAAAGCTATCTATGTACTAATCAAGGTCTTTCCTGGTTGTAGGATTTTATTAATGTCAGCCCAGAATTTTTGTGGGTTATTTTTGTGTTTGGTTTGAATGCCTATATAGTGGTTCCTTTTGTCTGCCCTAATTTGTTTTTTGCCTTTGTTCCTTAGTTCCTGGTAAGCCTGTCTATGAGAATTTTATTTTGATGCCACAAGTCCCATGCTTTATCTCTTTTTTTTAGTTGTAGACAGGTATCTCTGGTCAGCCATGGGGCATAGCTGGATTTAGTTCTGACAGTTCTGACAGAGACAAGATGATTTAGAATGTTTAAGGAAGTGTTATTGAAGTAGTCTATGGCACTTTCGAGCGGGAAAGATGAGAGTGGTCTCCAGATGCATTGATTAAGTGCAGATATTATGTCATGGGTTTTGAAATTCTGTGTGTAATGTATTTGTTGGAGGGTGGAGGATTTAGTAGATTTACTTGGTGTCTAATTATAAATATGGGAAGGTGGTCACTGAGGGTGTCTGGGAGGGAGCCTGAGAGGTAGGATTGAGACGGTCTGTTAGTAAGGATCTAGTCTAGGATGGACTCCTTTTTTGAAGAAAGAAGTAATTGAAAAGAAGAATTTTTGTTTTTAATTTAAGATATGTTTCATCTACAGTCTTCTGTTAGCCTCTGTCTTCAGGTTAATAGTCTGTGAAGTGAAAACTGTGACCCTGCAAAGTTATTTTTTTTCTGACTATGAGTGGAGTATCCAAGAAATCTAAAAGATATGGTATGCTACATTTGTGTATGTCATAGGAGAAGAATCTCTGACAGCTTATAATAAATCTGAGTCTCAAGAGGCGGAATGAATATAGTGAAGTGATGAGGCAAATGTTTTTAGAATTGCCATAAGTCAAAAAAGATTCTGACATTTACTTGCCATTTGTCCTTTGAGGATGCAAGGTCCCACATTAGTGTTTTTGGTGCGTATGTTACTTTAATTTAATATTTCGGCAGTACCTAATGTGCTTTGGAGAGCTGCTGTCTAGAAAATGGAAAAACATTACAATGTTGCCAATATTATTGGTGTTATAGTTGTATGGCACAAACCAAGAAATGGCATGATGTGAGGCTGACTAAGTTGCTGAAAAGGTTTAGACAGGTAAACCTTAAGTTGAAAAAGAATAAGTATAAAATCAGAGTTAAAGTGAGAGCCACAGTGCAAATGTCTTATCATGATGGCAAACAAGTTCTCATGATAAGTGTAGGATTAAAGTATCTTTATAAGTTTAGAATGTACCCATTATAGCTGTATTTACAATTAATAACATTATTGATTAATGATGTGGTAGGATCCTAGAGTACTTCTTCTTCTTCTTTCGGCTTTTTCCCGGTTAGGGGTCGCCACAGCGGATCACTTATCCGCTCATGATTGGCAGTGGAGTTTTTTTTTACAGTGTTGAGTTGCCAGCCCAGTGCCCAACCTCCCACAGAAGGCACACACATGCACACACTCACACCTAGGGACAATTTAGAATGTCCAATCCACCTACAGCATGTCTTTGGGATGTGAGAGGAAACCGGAGCACCTGGAAGAAACCCACATGACCACAGGGAGGACATGCAGACTCCGCACAGAAGGCACCCCAGCCACGGATCGAACCGGAGAACCTCTTGCTGTGAGGTGACAACACTAACCGCTGCACCACCATGGCCGCCTGGTAGGATCCTGGAGTACATAGGAATAAAAGAACTCTGAAATACTTATATATTTAGTTACTGGTGCACTCAATTTGAAGCATTTTGACATAAATAAATTAGTCATGTTACAAGATAAATAGTATTGATTTAGTAGGGACAGTCATGCCAAGAGTACTATACAAGATAATGCTCATAATACTAGTGTTATTAATTTAAGGAAATATAGAAAGTAACATACACCCACACTTCCAACTGCCACCCTACCTATTAACAGCTCAAAAAACATTTACTTGATATTTGCTCAGTGTTGGCAACACAAATAAATAAATAATCAGCATCCTCTACCTCTTTTCAGAATACAAATACACCTTCAATGCACATCATAGAAACGAAGGTGGCACACATATTGTATAACTCAAACCTTAATATCAGAATCTACTCTCAAACCGGTACATTTCAGAATTTGACCCTAACTGCTTTATCATTTCATTATCTACTGTTAAAGGTTTCCCTTTATACATAGCACTAGTCCACCTTTTCTCACTGCTCCTCCACGGATACATTTCAAATCTAATCATTCAAAAAATATATGAAGCCTTTCTTTATAAAACTTTACTAATTCTTTGTGAGTTTAACCTTAACCTGTTAGGTCCATTTACAAATGATGTAAATAAACCCCTAGCAGACTGCAGTCTTCTACACAGTCTGCAGGAACCCACAAAATTCAATCTCAAAACAGGGAACCACCCTATTTTAGACATAATGATCACAAATATTCCAATAAACATAACCTCCTGAATCATCCACCTTAAAAAATTACTGAAAATGAAGAAGTAATGATTTCATGAGATCATCCAATACCAAACACTTAATAAAGCTGAAGCAAGAAAAACAGATATTGCAGGTTGCAGAAAAAGAGACAAAAGCAGAATTATTTTTGAAATAGCTACACCTGATGACTACAGTGGCCTTCATACTGAGAGACATAAAGTTTAAAAAGTAGGGCATGCAAGCAGAATCTAAACCAATGCAGAAAAAGGACACCCATAAAGTTTAAAATAGCAGGACATTTGAGCAGAAACTAGATCAATGCGGAAAAAGGACACCACCAAAATAGTTCAAGTAGCATTAGGAAAGCAGGGCTAAAATGAATTTTCAAACCTATTTAAGTATTGTACCAATACAGGTAATCCGATATGAACTAGGCAGTTTGAGATGTGTTATGTAGGATGAGAACATCAATTTTGGTAAACAAAGAGTGAAACAATACTGATTTCATGAACTTTAACTATAACATGACTTAGGAATAGGGTCCATTCTGATTGTCCAATAAATCCCCCTAAACATTTTGGGGAGCTAAAACAGTGACCTTTGTTTTATTATATTTAAACTGAGAAACTTCATCAAAACAGTTTCTTCCTATACCAATCTCCTGTATGCTAAAAACCGCATCATCAAACTAATATCACACCTAGCTACCCTTCACTGGAGACTGATTCCCACTAACTAATATCAAACCTAGCTACCCTTCACTGGAGACTCTCACAAACTAATATCACACCTAGCTACCCCTCACTGGAGACTGATTCTCACAAACTAATATCACACCAAGCTACCCTTCATTGGAGACTGATTCTCACAAACTAATATCACACCTAGCTACCCTTCACTGGAGACTGATTCTCACAAACTAATATCACACCTAGCTACCCTTCACTGGAGAATGATTCTCACAGACTAATATCATACCTAGCTACCCTTCATTAGAGACTGATTCTCACTAATATCGCCCATAGCTATGCTTCACTGGAGACTCTCACAAACTAATATCACACCTAGCTACCCTTCACTGGAGACTGATTCTCAAAAACTAATATCATACCTAGCTACCCTTCACTGGAGACTGATTCTCACAAACTAATATCATACCTAGCTACCCTTCACTGGAGACTGATTCTCACAAACTAATATCAGACCTAGCTACCCTTCACTGGAGACTGATTCTCACAAACTACTATCACACCTAGCTACCTTTCACTGGAGACTGATTCTCACAAAGTATTATCACTCCTAGCTACCCTTCACTGAAGACTGATTCTCACAAACTAATATCACACCTAGCTACCCTTCACTGGAGACTGATTCTCACAAACTAATATCACACCTAGCTATCCTTCACTGGAGACTCTCACAAACTAATATCACACCTGGCTACCCTTCACTGAAGACTGATTCTCACTAATATCACACCTAGCTACCCTTCACTGGAGACTGATTCTCACTAATATCACACCTAGCTACCCTTCACTGGAGACTCTCACAAACTAATATCACACCTAGCTACCCTTCACTGGAGACTGATTCTCAGTAACTAATATCACACCTAGCTACCCTTCACTGGAGACTGATTCTTACTAACTAATATCACACCTAGCTACCCTTCACTGGAGACAGATTCTCACAAACTAATATCACACCTAGCTACCCTTCACTGGAGACTCTCACAAACTAATATCACACCTAACTATCCTTCACTGGAGAGTGATTGTCACAAACTAATATCACACCTATAGCTACCATTCACTGGATACTCATTCTCACAAACTAATATCACAACTACCCTTCACTGTAGACTGATTCTCACAAACTAATATCACAATGAGCTATGCTGCACTGGAGACTGATTCTCACAAAGTAATATCACACCTATAGCTACCATTCACTGGAGACTGATTCTCACAAACTAATATCACACCTAGCTACCCTTCACTGGAGACTGATTCTCACAAACTAATATCACACCTAGCTACCCTTCACTGGAGACTGATTCTCACAAACTAATATCATACCTAGCTACCCTTCACTGGAGACTGATTCTCACAAACTAATATCACACCTAGCTACCCTTCACTGGAGACTGATTCTCACAAACTAATATCACACCTAGCAACCCTTCACTGGAGACTGATTCTCACAAACTAATATCACACCTAGCTCCCCTTCGCTGGAAACTGATTCTCATAAACTAATATCACACCTAGCTACCCTTCACTGGAGACTGATTCTCACAAACTAATATCACACCTAGCTACCCTTCACTGGAGACTGATTCTCACAAACTAATATCACACCTAGCTACCCTTCACTGGAGACTGATTTTCACAAACTAATATCACACCTAGCTACCCTTCACTGGAGACTGATTCTCACAAACTAATATCACACCTAACTACCCTTCACTGGAGACTTATTCTCACAAACTAATATCACACCTAGCTACCTTTCACTGGAGACTGATTCTCACTAACTAATATCACACCTAGCTACCCTTCACTGAAGACTCTCACAAACTTATGTCACACCTAACTACCCTTCACTGGAGAGTGATTGTCACAAACTAATATCACACTTGTAGCTACCCTTCACTGGAGACTGATTCTCACAAACTAATATCACACCTAGCTACCCTTCACTGGAGACTCTCACAAACTAATATCACACCTAACTACCCTTCACTGGAGAGTGATTGTCACAAACTAATATCACACCTGTAGCTACCCTTCACTGGAGACTGATTCTCACAAACTAAAAGCACACCTAGCTACCCTTCACTGGAGACTGATTCTCACAAACTAATATCACACCTAACTACCCTTCACTGGAGACTTATTCTCACAAACTAATATCACACCTAGCTACCTTTCACTGGAGACTGATTCTCACTAACTGATATCACACCTAGCTACCTTTCACTGAAGACTCTCACAAACTAATATCACATCTAACTATCCTTCACTGGAGAGTGATTGTCACAAACTAATATCACACCTGTAGCTACCCTTCACTGGATACTCATTCTCACAAACTAATATCACAACTACCCTTCACTGTAGACTGATTCTCACAAACTAATATCACAATGAGCTATGCTGCACTGGAGACTGATTCTTACAAACTAATATCACACCTATAGCTACCATTCACTGGATACTCATTCTCACAAACTAATATCACACCTAGCTACCTTTCATTGGAGACTGATTCTCACTAACTAATATCACACCTAGCTACCCTTCACTGAAGACTCTCACAAACTAATATCACACCTAGCTCCCCTTCGCTGGAAACTGATTCTCATAAACTAATATCACAGCTAGCTACCCTTCACTGGAGACTGATTCTCACAAACTAAAAGCACACCTAGCTACCCTTCACTGGAGACTCTCACAAACTAATATCACACCTAACTACCCTTCACTGGAGAGTGATTGTCACAAACTAATATCACACCTGTAGCTACCCTCACTGGAGACTGATTCTCACAAACTAAAAGCACACCTAGCTACCCTTCACTGGAGACTGATTCTCACAAACTAATATCACACCTAACTACCCTTCACTGGAGACTTATTCTCACAAATTAATATCACACCTAGCTACCTTTCACTGGAGACTGATTCTCACTAACTAATATCACACCTAGCTACCCTTCACTGAAGACTCTCACAAACTAATATCACACCTAACTATCCTTCACTGGAGAGTGATTGTCACAAACTAATATCACACCTGTAGCTACCCTTCACTGGATACTCATTCTCACAAACTAATATCACAACTGCCCTTCACTGTAGACTGATTCTCACAAACTAATATCACAATGAGCTATGCTGCACTGGAGACTGATTCTTACAAACTAATGTCACACCTATAGCTACAATTCACTGGATACTCATTCTCACAAACTAATATCACACCTAGCTACCTTTCATTGGAGACTGATTCTCACTAACTAATATCACACCTAGCTACCCTTCACTGAAGACTCTCACAAACTAATATCACACCTAGCTCCCCTTCGCTGGAAACTGATTCTCATAAACTAATATCACACCTAGCTACCCTTCACTGGAGACTGATTCTCACAAACTAAAAGCACACCTAGCTACCCTTCACTGGAGACTGATTCTCACTAGCTAATATCACACCTAGCTACCCTTCACTGGAGACTGATTCTCACTAGCTAATATCACACCTAGCTACCCTTCACTGGAGACTGATTCTCACAAACTAAAAGCACACCTAGCTACCCTTCACTGGAGACTGATTCTCACTAGCTAATATCACACCTAGCTACCCTTCACTGGAGACTGATTCTCACTAGCTAATATCATACCTAGCTACCCTTCACTAGAGACTGATTCTCACTAATATCGCCCATAGCTATGCTTCACTGGAGACTCTCACAAACTAATATCACACCTAACTATCCTTCACTGGAGACATTCTCACAAACTAAAAGCACACCTAGCTACCCTTCACTGAAGACTCTCACAAACTAATATCACACATAGCTCCCCTTCGCTGGAGACTGATTCTCATAAACTAATATCACACCTAGCTACCCTTCACTGGAGACTGATTCTCACAAACTAATATCACACCTAGCTACCCTTCACTGGAGACTGATTCTCACTAGCTAATATCACACCTAGCTACCCTTCACTGGAGACTGATTCTCACTAATATCACACCTAGCTACCCTTCACTGGAGACTCTCACAAACTAATATCACACCTAGCTACCCTTCACTGGAGACTGATTCTCAGTAACTAATATCACACCTAGCTACCCTTCACTGGAGACTGATTCTTACTAACTAATATCACACCTAGCTACCCTTCACTGGAGACAGATTCTCACAAACTAATATCACACCTAGCTACCCTTCACTGGAGACTCTCACAAACTAATATCACACCTAACTATCCTTCACTGGAGAGTGATTGTCACAAACTAATATCACACCTATAGCTACCATTCACTGGATACTCATTCTCACAAACTAATATCACAACTACCCTTCACTGTAGACTGATTCTCACAAACTAATATCACAATGAGCTATGCTGCACTGGAGACTGATTCTCACAAACTAATATCACACCTAGCTCCCCTTCGCTGGAAACTGATTCTCATAAACTAATATCACACCTATAGCTACCATTCACTGGATACTCATTCTCACAAACTAATATCACAACTACCCTTCACTTTAGACTGATTCGCACAAACTAATACCACAATGAGCTATGCTGCACTGGAGACTGATTCTCACAAAGTAATATCACACCTATAGCTACCATTCACTGGAGACTGATTCTCACAAACTAATATCACACCTAGCTACCCTTCACTGGAGACTGATTCTCACAAACTAATATCACACCTAGCAACCCTTCACTGGAGACTGATTCTCACAAACTAATATCATACCTAGCTACCCTTCACTGGAGACTGATTCTCACAAACTAATATCACACCTAGCTACCCTTCACTGGAGACTGATTCTCACAAACTAATATCACACCTAGCAACCCTTCACTGGAGACTGATTCTCACAAACTAATATCACACCTAGCTCCCCTTCGCTGGAAACTGATTCTCATAAACTAATATCACACCTAGCTACACTTCACTGGAGACTGATTCTCACAAACTAATATCACACCTAGCTACCCTTCACTGGAGACTGATTCTCACAAACTAATATCACACCTAGCTACCCTTCACTGGAGACTGATTTTCACAAACTAATATCACACCTAGCTACCCTTCACTGGAGACTGATTCTCACAAACTAATATCACACCTAACTACCCTTCACTGGAGACTTATTCTCACAAACTAATATCACACCTAGCTACCTTTCACTGGAGACTGATTCTCACTAACTAATATCACACCTAGCTACCCTTCACTGAAGACTCTCACAAACTTATGTCACACCTAACTACCCTTCACTGGAGAGTGATTGTCACAAACTAATATCACACCTGTAGCTACCCTTCACTGGAGACTGATTCTCACAAACTAATATCACACCTAGCTACCCTTCACTGGAGACTCTCACAAACTAATATCACACCTAACTACCCTTCACTGGAGAGTGATTGTCACAAACTAATATCACACCTCTAGCTACCCTTCACTGGAGACTGATTCTCACAAACTAAAAGCACACCTAGCTACCCTTCACTGGAGACTGATTCTCACAAACTAATATCACACCTAACTACCCTTCACTGGAGACTTATTCTCACAAACTAATATCACACCTAGCTACCTTTCACTGGAGACTGATTCTCACTAACTGATATCACACCTAGCTACCCTTCACTGAAGACTCTCACAAACTAATATCACACCTAACTATCCTTCACTGGAGAGTGATTGTCACAAACTAATATCACACCTGTAGCTACCCTTCACTGGATACTCATTCTCACAAACTAATATCACAACTACCCTTCACTGTAGACTGATTCTCACAAACTAATATCACAATGAGCTATGCTGCACTGGAGACTGATTCTTACAAACTAATATCACACCTATAGCTACCATTCACTGGATACTCATTCTCACAAACTAATATCACACCTAGCTACCTTTCATTGGAGACTGATTCTCACTAACTAATATCACACCTAGCTACCCTTCACTGAAGACTCTCACAAACTAATATCACACCTAGCTCCAAACTGATTCTCATAAACTAATATCACAGCTAGCTACCCTTCACTGGAGACTGATTCTCACAAACTAAAAGCACACCTAGCTACCCTTCACTGGAGACTCTCACAAACTAATATCACACCTAACTACCCTTCACTGGAGAGTGATTGTCACAAACTAATATCACACCTGTAGCTACCCTCACTGGAGACTGATTCTCACAAACTAAAAGCACACCTAGCTACCCTTCACTGGAGAATGATTCTCACAAAATAATATCACACCTAACTACCCTTCACTGGAGACTTATTCTCACAAATTAATATCACACCTAGCTACCTTTCACTGGAGACTGATTCTCACTAACTAATATCACACCTAGCTACCCTTCACTGAAGACTCTCACAAACTAATATCACACCTAACTATCCTTCACTGGAGAGTGATTGTCACAAACTAATATCACACCTGTAGCTACCCTTCACTGGATACTCATTCTCACAAACTAATATCACAACTACCCTTCACTGTAGACTGATTCTCACAAACTAATATCACAATGAGCTATGCTGCACTGGAGACTGATTCTTACAAACTAATGTCACACCTATAGCTACAATTCACTGGATACTCATTCTCACAAACTAATATCACACCTAGCTACCTTTCATTGGAGACTGATTCTCACTAACTAATATCACACCTAGCTACCCTTCACTGAAGACTCTCACAAACTAATATCACACCTAGCTCCCCTTCGCTGGAAACTGATTCTCATAAACTAATATCACACCTAGCTACCCTTCACTGGAGACTGATTCTCACAAACTAATATCACACCTAGCTACCCTTCACTGAAGACTGATTCTCACTAGCTAATATCACACCTAGCTACCCTTCACTGGGGACTGATTCTCACAAACTAATATCACACCTAGCTACCCTTCACTGGAGACTGATTCTCACAAACTAATATCACACCTAGCTACCCTTCACTGGAGACTGATTCTCACAAACTAATATCACTCCTAGCTACCCTTCAGTGGAGACTGATTCTCACAGACTAATATCATACCTAGCTACCCTTCACTGGAAAATGATTCTCACTAATATCGCCCATAGCTACGCTTCACTGGAGACTCTCACAAACTAATATCACACCTAGCTACCCTTCACTGGAGACTGATTCTCACAAACTAATATCACACCTAGCTACCCTTCACTGGAGACTGATTCTCACAAACTAATATCACACCTAACTACCCTTCACTGGAGACTTATTCTCACAAACTAATATCACACCTAGCTACCCTTCACTGGAGACTGATTCTCACAAGCTAATATCACACCTAGCTACCCTTCACTGGAGACTGATTCTCACTAGCTAATATCACACCTAGCTACCCTTCACTGGAGACTGATTCTCACTAGCTAATATCACACCTAGCTACCCTTCACTGGAGACTGATTCTCACAAACTAATATCACACCTAGCTACCTATCACTGGAGAATGATTCTCACAGACTAATATCATACCTAGCTACCCTTCACTAGAGACTGATTCTCACTAATATCGCCCATAGCTATGCTTCACTGGAGACTCTCACAAACTAATATCACACCTAGCTATCTTTCACTGAAGACTGATTCTCACAAACTAATATCACACCTAGCTACCCTTCACTGGAGACTGATTCTCACAAACTACTATCACACCTAGCTACCTTTCACTGGAGACTGATTCTCACAAACTACTATCACACCTAGCTACCTTTCACTGGAGACTGATTCTCACAAAGTAGTATCACACCTAGCTACCCTTCACTGGAGACTGATTCTCACAAACTAGTATCACACCTAGCTACCCTTCACTGGAGACTGATTCTCACAAACTAATATCACACCTAGCTATCCTTCACTGGAGACTGATTCTCATAAACTAATATCACACCTAGCTACCCTTCACTGGAGACTGATTCTCACAAACTAATATCACACCTAGCTACCCTTCACTGGAGACTGATTCTCACAAACTAATATCACACCTAGCTACCCTTCACTGGAGACTGATTCTCACAAACTAATATCACACCTAGCTACCCTTCACTGGAGACTGATTCTCACAAACTAATATCACACCTAGCTACCCTTCACTGGAGACTGATTCTCACAAACTAATATCACACCAAACTACCCTTCACTGGAGACTTATTCTCACTAACTAATATCACACCTAGCTACCCTTCACTGGAGACTGATTCTCACTAATATCACACCTAGCTACCCTTCACTAGAGACTCTCACAAACTAATATCACACCTGGCTACCCTTCACTGGAGACTGATTCTCACTAACTAATATCACACCTAGCTACCCTTCACTGGAGACTGATTCTCACAAACTAATATCACACCTAGCTACCCTTCACTGGAGACTGATTCTCACAAACTAATATCACACCTAGCTACCCTTCACTGGAGACTGATTCTCACTAATATCACACCTAGCTACCCTTCACTGGAGACTCTCACAAACTAATATCACACCTAGCTACCCTTCACTGGAGACTGATTCTCACTAACTAATATCACACCTAGCTACCCTTCACTGGAGACTGATTCTCACTAACTAATATCACACCTAGCTACCCTTCACTGGAGACTGATTCTCACAAACTAATATCACACCTAGCTACCCTTCACTGGAGACTGATTCTCACAAACTAATATCACACCTAACTACCCTTCACTGGAGACATTCTCACAAACTAATATCACATCTATAGCTACCATTCACTGGATACTCATTCTCACAAACTAATATCACAACTACCCTTCACTGTAGACTGATTCTCACAAACTAATATCACAATGAGCTATGCTGCACTGGAGACTGATTCTCACTAACTAATATCACACCTAGCTACCCTTCACTGGAGACTGATTCTCACTAACTAATATCACACCTAGCTACCCTTCACTGGAGACTGATTCTCACTAACTAATATCACACCTAGCTACCCTTCACTGGAGACTGATTCTCACTAACTAATATCACACCTAGCTACCCTTCACTGGAGACTGATTCTCACAAACTAATATCACACCTAGCTACCCTTCACTGGAGACTGATTCTCACAAACTAATATCACACCTAACTACCCTTCACTGGAGACTTATTCTCACAAACAAATATCACACCTAACTACCCTTCACTGGAGACTGATTTTCACAAACTAATATCACACCTAGCTACCTATCACTGGAGAATGATTCTCACAAACTAATATCACACCTAGCTACCTTTCACTGAAGACTGATTCTCAAAAACTAATAGCATACCTAGCTACCCTTCACTGGAGACTGATTCTCACAAACTAATATCACACCTAGCTACCCTTCACTGGAGACTGATTCTCACAAACTACTATCACACCTAGCTACCCTTCACTGGAGACTGATTCTCACAAACTAATATCACACCTAGCTATCCTTCACTGGAGACTGATTCTCATAAACTAATATCACACCTAGCTACCCTTCACTGGAGACTGATTCTCACAAACTAATATCACACCTAGCTACCCTTCACTGGAGACTGATTCTCACAAACTAATATCACACCTTGCTACCTTCACTGGAGACTGATTCTCACAAACTAATATCACACCTAGCTACCCTTCACTGGAGACTGATTCTCACAAACTAATATCACACCTAGCTACCCTTCACTGGAGACTGATTCTCACAAACTAATATCACACCTAGCTACCCTTCACTGGAGACTGATTCTCACAAACTAATATCACACCTAGCTATCCTTCACTGGAGACTGATTCTCACAAACTAATATCACACCTAGCTACCCTTCACTGGAGACTGATTCTCACAAACTAATATCACACCTAGCTACCCTTCACTGGAGACTGATTCTCACAAACTAATATCACACCTAGCTACCCTTCACTGGAGACTGATTCTCACAAACTAATATCACTCCTAGCTACCCTTCACTGGAGACTGATTCTCACTAATATCACACCTAGCTACGCTTCACTGGAGACTCTCACAAACTAATATCACACCTAGCTACCCTTCACTGGAGACTGATTCTCACAAACTAATATCACACCTAGCTACCCTTCACTGGAGACTGATTTTCACAAACTAATATCACACCTAGCTACCTATCACTGGAGAATGATTCTCACAAACTAATATCACACCTAGCTACCCTTCACTGGAGACTGATTCTCACAAACTAATATCACACCTAGCTACCCTTCACTGGAGACTGATTCTCACTAACTAATATCACACCTAGCTACCCTTCACTGGAGACTCTCACAAACTAATATCACACCTAGTTACCCTTCACTGGAGACTGATTCTCACTAACTAATATCACACCTAGCTACCCTTCACTGGAGACTGATTCTCACAAACTAATATCACACCTAGCTACCCTTCACTAGAGACTCTCACAAACAAATATCACACCTAACTATCCTTCACTGGAGAGTGATTGTCACAAACTAATATCACATCTATAGCTACCATTCACTGGATACTCATTCTCACAAACTAATATCACACCTAGCTACCCTTCACTGGAGACTGATTCTCACTAACTAATATCACACCTAGCTACCCTTCACTGGAGACTGATTCTCACTAACTAATATCACACCTAGCTACCCTTCACTGGAGACTGATTCTCACAAACTAATATCACACCTAGCTACCCTTCACTGGAAACTGATTCTCATAAACTAATATCACACCTAACTACCCTTCACTGGAGACTGATTCTCACAATCTAATATCACACCTAGCTACCCTTCACTGGAGACTGATTCTCACAAACTAATATCACACCTAGCTACCCTTCACTGGAGACTGATTCTCACAAACTAATATCACACCTAGCTACCCTTCACTGGAGACTGATTCTCACAAACTAATATCACTCCTACCTACCCTTCAGTGGAGACTGCTTCTCACAGACTAATATCATACCTAGCTACCCTTCACTGGAGACTGATTCTCACAAACTAATATCACATCTAGCTACCCTTCACTGGAGACTGATTCTCACAAACTAATATCACACCTAACTACCCTTCACTGGAGACTTATTCTCACAAACTAATATCACACCTAGCTACCCTTCACTGGAGACTGATTCTCACAAACTAATATCACACCTAGCTACCCTTCACTGGAGACTGATTCTCACAAACTAATATCACACCTTGCTACCCTTCACTGGAGACTGATTCTCGCAAACTAATATCACACCTAGCTACCCTTCACTGGAGACTGATTCTCACAAACTAATATCACACCTAGCTACCCTTCACTGGAGGCTGGTTCTCACAAACTAATATCACACCTAGCTATCCTTCACTGGAGACTGATTCTCACAAACTAATATCACACCTAGCTACCCTTCACTGGAGACTGATTCTCACAAACTAATATCAGACCTAGCTACCCTTCACTGGAGACTGATTCTCACAAACTAATATCACACCTAGCTACCCTTCACTGGAGACTGATTCTCACAAACTAATATCACACCTAGCTACACTTCACTGGAGACTGATTCTCACAAACTAATATCACACCTAGCTATCCTTCACTGGAGACTGATTCTCACAAACTAATATCACACCTAGCTACCCTTCACTGGAGACTGATTCTCACAAACTAATATCACACGTTGCTACCCTTCACTGGAGACTGATTCTCACAAACTAATATCACACCTAGCTACGCTTCACTGGAGACTGATTCTCACAAACTAATATCACACCTAGCTACCCTTCACTGGAGACTGATTCTCACAAACTAATATCACACCTAGCTACCCTTCACTGGAGACTGATTCACAAACTAATATCACACCTAGTTACCCTTCACTGGAGACTGATTCTCATAAACTAATATCACACCTAGCTACCCTTCACTGGAGACTGATTCTCACAAACTAATATCACACCTAGCTACCCTTCACTGGAGACTGATTCTCACAAACTAATATCACACCTAGCTACCCTTCACTGGAGACTCTCACAAACTAATATCACACCTAACTACCCTTCACTGGAGAGTGATTGTCACAAACTAATAACACACCTCTAGCTACCCTTCACTGGAGACTGATTCTCACAAACTAATATCACACCTAGCTACCCTTCACTGGAGACTGATTCTCACTAACTAATATCACACCTAGCTACCCTTCACTGGAGACTGATTCTCACTAACTAATATCACACCCAGCTACCCTTCACTGGAGACTGATTCTCACTAACTAATATCACACCTAGCTACCCTTCACTGGAGACTCTCACAAACTAATATCACACCTAACTATCCTTGACTGGAGAGTAATTGTCACAAACTCATATCACACCTATAGCTACCATTCACTGGATACTCATTCTCACAAACTAATATCACAACTACCCTTCACTGTAGACTGATTCTCACAAACTAATATCACAATGAGCTATGCTGCACTGGAGACTGATTCTCACAAAGTAATATCACACCTAGCTCCCCTTCGCTGGAAACTGATTCTCATAAACTAATATCACACCTAGCTACCCTTCACTGGAGACTGATTCTCACAAACTAATATCACACCTAGCTACCCTTCACTGGAGACTGATTCTCACAAACTAATATCACACATAACTACCCTTCACTGGAGACTGATTCTCACAAACTAATATCACACCTAGCTACCCTTCACTGGAGACTGATTCTCACAAACTAATATCACACCTAGCTACCCTTCACTGGAGACTGATTCTCACAAACTAATATCACCCTAGCTACCCTTCAGTGGAGACTGATTCTCACAGACTAATATCATACCTAGCTACCCTTCACTGGAGACTGATTCTCACAAACTAATATCACACCTAGCTACCCTTCACTGGAGACTGATTCTCACAAACTAATATCACACCTAGCTACCCTTCACTGGAGACTGATTCTCACAAACTAATATCACACCTAGCTACCCTTCACTGGAGACTGATTCTCACAAACTAATATCACACCTAGCTACCCTTCACTGGAGACTGATTCTCACAAACTAATATCACACCTAGCTACCCTTCACTGGAGACTGATTCTCACAAACTAATATCACACCTAGCTACCCTTCACTGGAGACTGATTCTCACAAACTAATATCACACCTAGCTACCCTTCACTGGAGACTGATTCTCACAAACTAATATCACACCTAGCTACCCTTCACTGGAGACTGATTCTCACAAACTATTATCACTCCTAGCTACCCTTCACTGAAGACTGATTCTCACAAACTAGTATTACACCTAGCTACCCTTCACTGGAGACTGATTCTCACAAACTAATATCACACCTAGCTATCCTTCACTGGAGACTGATTCTCACAAACTAATATCACACACCTAACTACCCTTCACTGGAGACTGATTCTCACAAACTAATATCACACCTAGCTACCCTTCACTGGAGACTGATTCTCACAAACTAATATCACACCTTGCTACCCTTCACTGGAGACTGATTCTCGCAAACTAATATCACACCTAGCTACCCTTCACTGGAGACTGATTCTCACTAATATCACACCTAGCTACCCTTCACTGGAGACTGATTCTCACAAACTAATATCACACCTAGCTACCCTTCACTGGAGACTGATTCTCACAAACTAATATCACACCTAGCTACCCTTCACTGGAGACTGATTCTCACAAACTAATATCACACCTAGCTACCCTTCACTGGAGACTGATTCTCACAAACTAATATCACACCTAGCTACCCTTCACTGGAGACTGATTCTCACAAACTAATATCACACCTAGCTACCCTTCACTGGAGACTGATTCTCACAAACTAATATCACACATAACTACCCTTCACTGGAGACGTATTCTCACAAACTAATATCACACATAACTACCCTTCACTGGAGAGTGATTGTCACAAACTAATATCACACCTGTAGCTACCCTTCACTGGAGACTGATTCTCACAAACTAATATCACACCTAGCTACCCTTCACTGGAGACTCTCACAAACTAATATCACACCTAACTACCCTTCACTGGAGAGTGATTGTCACAAACTAATATCACACCTGTAGCTACCCTTCACTGGAGACTGATTCTCACAAACTAAAAGCACACCTAGCTACCCTTCACTGGAGACTGATTCTCACAAACTAATATCACACCTAACTACCCTTCACTGGAGACTTATTCTCACAAACTAATATCACACCTAGCTACCCTTCACTGAAGACTCTCACAAACTAATATCACACCTAACTATCCTTCACTGGAGAGTGATTGTCACAAACTAATATCACATCTATAGCTACCATTCACTGGATACTCATTCTCACAAACTAATATCACAACTACCCTTCACTGTAGACTGATTCTCACAAACTAATATCACAATGAGCTATGCTGCACTGGAGACTGATTCTTACAAACTAATATCACACCTATAGCTACCATTCACTGGATACTCATTCTCACAAACTAATATCACACCTAGCTACCTTTCATTGGAGACTGATTCTCACTAACTAATATCACACCTAGCTACCCTTCACTGAAGATTCTCACAAACTAATATCACACCTAGCTCCCCTTCGCTGGAAACTGATTCTCATAAACTAATATCACACCTAGCTACCCTTCACTTGAGACTGATTCTCACAAACTAAAAGCACACCTAGCTACCCTTCACTGGAGACTGATTCTCACAAACTAATATCACACCTAACTACCCTTCACTGGAGACATTCTCACAAACTAAAAGCATACCTAGCTACCCTTCACTGAAGACTCTCACAAACTAATATCACACCTAACTATCCTTCACTGGATACTCATTCTCACAAACTAATATCACACCTAGCTACCTTTCATTGGAGACTGATTCTCACAAACTAAAAGCACACCTAGCTACCCTTCACTGGAGACTGATTCTCACAAACTAATATCACACCTACCTACCCTTCACTGGAGACATTCTCACAAACTAAAAGCACACCTAGCTACCCTTCACTGAAGACTCTCACAAACTAATATCACACCTAGCTCCCCTTCGCTGGAGACTGATTCTCATAAACTAATATCACACCTAGCTACCCTTCACTGGAGACTGATTCTCACAAACTAATATCACACCTAGCTACCCTTCACTGGAGACTGATTCTCACAAACTAATATCACACCTAGCTACCCTTCACTGGAGACTTATTCTCACAAACAAATATCACACCTAACTACCCTTCATTGGAGACTGATTCTCACTAGCTAATATCACACCTAGCTACCCTTCACTGGAGGCTGATTCTCACAAACTAATATCACACCTAGCTACCTATCACTGGAGACTGATTCTCACTAGCTAATATCACACCTAGCTACCCTTCACTGGAGACTGATTCTCACTAGCTAATATCACACCTAGCTACCCTTCACTGGAGACTGATTCTCACTAACTAATATCACACCTAGTTACCCTTCACTTCTCACTAACTAATATCACACCTAGCTACCCTTCACTGGAGACTGATTCTCACAAACTAATATCACACCTAGCTACCCTTCACTGGAGACTGATTCTCACAAACTAATATCACACCTAACTATCCTTCACTGGAGACTGATTCTCACAAGCTAATATCACACCTAGCTTCCCTTCACTGGAGACTGATTCTCACAAACTAATATCACACCTAGCTACCTATCACTGGAGACTGATTCTCACTAGCTAATATCACACCTAGCTACCCTTCACTGGAGACTGATTCTCACTAGCTAATATCACACCTAGCTACCCTTCACTGGAGACTGATTCTCACAAACTAATATCACACCTAGCTACCTATCACTGGAGACTGATTCTCACTAGCTAATATCACACCTAGCTACCCTTCACTGGAGACTGATTCTCACTAGCTAATATCACACCTAGCTACCCTTCACTGGAGACTGATTCTCACTAACTAATATCACACCTAGTTACCCTTCACTGGAGACATTCTCACAAACTAAAAGCACACCTAGCTACCCTTCACTGGAGACATTCTTACAAACTAAAAGCACACCTAGCTACCCTTCACTGGAGACTGATTCTCACTTCAGAAAACCCGCAAATAGTAACAAAAACACGTAACAACATTCTTACCACCCTGACCATTAAATACTTCTTCATAGTAACTAACTTAAACAAGCTTAATCAAAACAGTGGATCTCAAATAACTAAAATCACAGCTTAGCTTCAAATATGAAATTATGCCTAGTTCTAATAAAAAAAAATCCCCCATCCTGAAACTTGGACCCAGTGCACTTAGCCTTGCCAAAAAGCAGTCTTGTAGACACACAGCCATATTATATCACAACTAACAAGTCTGTCTTCTGAGTAACCTAAAACATTCCTGTAAAAAAAAAAAAGTAATTGTCCTTACGTCTTCAACACACACACACACACACACACACACACAACAATACATTAATTAATAGACTTTTGTGAACTCAAGATCTACCTTCCTATACTTACTTCCTGACTGAATTTTGTAACATCTGTATTCTCTCACCTAAGCACCCCCTTTTGCTCCCCCACTTCTATTTCAGGTCTAAAAATCAAAGCTATCAAACTACTTCCTATCCAGATTCCCTCCAATACCTTAAGTGGAACCAATAATATGCATCCATAATTTGCTAAATCATTCAAAGGCTTAACCACTATTACTCCATAACACAAAGTGTGATGTAATCCCTATAATCTTGGTATCTTTACTAATAAACCCCCCTCCCAAAGGCTCATCAGGACTGGCCTTTGGTCAGCTGGTGCCCTGGGCAAAAGGTCTCCACAGTGCCCCCCCCTCCAACACCACCCTGTGCCCCCATCCTAGTCTACCAACACCATCCAGATTACTGAAAAAGTGCCCCTGCTAGAGCGGCGCCCTAGGCGGCTGCCTAGTTGGCCTATACCTAAGGCCGGCTATGGGTTCAAAGACACAACTCTTCCTCAGACAATGACCCAATGCCAATACTTGCAACTATCACTAATCTCCTGGAAAAGATCATTTGTAAACAAATAGCCAAAAACTTACAAAAACACATTACAGTCCAGAAACTAACATGAATTTAGGATTGGATTCAGCACAGTCATTTCCCACGAGGCATTAACTAATAACATTCTACTGAATATGGACAAAAAAACCCTCACAGGAGCAATATTTATAGATCTAACTAAAGTTCTGATCTTGTGGATCACTCAGGACTTCATAGCAAACTTTTAACAGTAGGAATTATCTCCCTTGCATACGTCTCAAACTGAGCCTTTACACTTGCAATAGGAACTTCACATTTCAGTCTCTTCCAGCTTACCAACAAGGTTTTATTCTAACCCCTTGTATTCTCTGTTTTTATAAATAAACCACATATGGCCTGACTTTTACACTCATGCCACATTTGGCACAATAACATCCAACTTCTGGAGGCAACCTCTTTCCTTTAAAACCTAGGCATTTGGCTGAATCATAGATTAAATGGACAAGTACGCAAAGGAAAAAGAGCTAAAATAAACACATTGCTATGCTGGCCCTGGAAAATGTTACATTTTGTATAACCATATACAACATATGCAGCTGGAAAAGACAGCCTTCAAGGTCACCTTCAGTGCATTCTTCTTATATTCGCCTATGCCACAAATAAACCCACCCTAAATCTGTTGAAATGACCTCCAATAAAACATGTACATTAATCACTTTAGCCGCCTCCAGCATGAAAGTAGACTTAGGTGATGCACAGGGTCTGATGTTTAAAGCACATGTAGTAATAGCTCCTAATCTGAAAAAGAAAGAATGCTGACAAGAATATAGTGTCATAAGGAGGAATTGTGAAACGCAAACAGCATATTCTATGCACAATACATGATCATCAACATGCTTTCCCCCATTTTTCTACACAAAATAGACATGTTGCTTGAACTCTTGCCACCTCTCTCAATTCAGTGCCACTCTCCTACCCTCTTCGAGATATATACCTGACAGTCACAGGTCTTCTTTTACATAATACATCTCTTTGTTGGCTGTCCGTTTTACCTCTTGCCATCTTCCTGTCTCACCCAAATTCTCTTCACTAAATCTTCTTTCCCACACATGTACCCAGCCCTCGGTAATCTGTTCTCTTTGACTTTCTCTGTATTTGGAGATACTTTGGCTTTTGCTCTGATGACATAATTTATTTGTCTCACTCTGTGCATCCTCAGGCCCTTCATCTCCATCCCTTCTAAATTTCTGAACTGCTCTATCTTCACGGCCAAGATTTCTATATCACAAACAAGTAGAGTTTACACCTAACCTTTCAGCTTCTTTGCCATTTTTCTGACACACACACACACACACACACACACACACACACACACACACACACACACACACACACACACACACACACACACACACACACACACACACTGTGTTGTTTAGCTGCAGCCCCTCTGATTCTAGCTTTGATCTGCTCATTCAAACTTCCTTTACCCTCAACACTTGAAGCTGTTAACATGTTCCACTATTTTTCCTCTTATCTCATCAATTCAGGCATTGAATGTCGATATTTGGGGTAATTCAACTATAATAAAAAGACACACACACGTATATATATTTTTTAACCAATGCTAATGTGCTTCTTTATTGTTTGTGTCTTTCGGCTTTTCCCGGTTAGGGGTCGCCACAGCGGAACTCCGGTCCGCTAATGATTGGTAGTGGATTTTTACGTACCGGGTTACCAGCCCTGATGCACGACCTTCAACGAAGGCATGCCCCATTCACATATGCCTCCACACAGAAGACACTCTAGCTGAGAATTGAACGGGATAATGTCTTTCTATGAGGTGACAACGAAAGCACAAAAGCACACAACCTCAGAACACAGCTTTTCATGTATATAACCTGATAAATAAACCTTAACTTTATTATAAGTAGTTATTGACTAGTAAACACCCTTTCTTCATCCTTCAGATGAGATATTAAACTGAGGCCCCATCTGCTTGAGCTGAAGGTAGCTCAGGTGGATGTAAAATATTCCATAGCACCTTTTGAAAAGTGTAGGGGAAGATACCCCTATGCCCTGGTCAAAATTTTCCCTAGTAGCATAAATATCACACAGGGTCTCCCCTTGAAAAGAGTCCACTAGCCTAGTGGAACTAATCATTCCATTCCATAGAGCCAGAATACAGAATACCCACCCCTTCCAATCTATCTTGCTCTTTTAAAATTATTGGCTATTCACTTAGATAGCTAAAGCTTAAGTTGCCCCTCTTTCATATCTAACTACTTAGTGCACACTGCAGCTCTTAGGATATTAACCTAGTTTTCTATTTTACTTTAAAATCTGCAATATCTACTCCAAGACCACCAATTACCGGAGAGCGCACATTCTGCATCTCAGTAGTCATCTTGGAAATAGTGCTTCTGTTTTGCTCCTGCTGAGGAAAGGAGCATATGAACACCATTTCCTGGGGACTGATGATCCGGAAAGCTTAATAACTGCTTCATATGTGCCATTTTGGAATTTGAGATTATATTTTTCACCTGGTGAGAGAAGGGGCAGACAGCATTGATTCCTTACTCTTTCTGGTTGGGAAGTGAGTGTCTGTGCTTGGTCTTCCTGATTGGTCTCATTGCTATTCAAGGCATCAACCAGAAAAAGGCTGCAACAAGCCTACAGGTGCTTACATCATCTGTGACAAGACCGTGGATTACCAAAGAGGCTGTGGCCTGCTTAACATCTTGGTATTGGTGCTACTGGAGCATTGTATCCTAGCAGAGTGAAGCTGTGGTGAGACCAACACTAGTAGTATTTAGGTAGTAGCCATTCAGGTAGCTCCCCTCTTTTCATCATTCTTGACAATTTAATTATTTCTTTTCAGTAAGTACTGTTGATTTGCTTCTAACTTCAGAATATCTGCCTAAGTACTTTATCCATAAATCATCAGCATCTACTTATTAGTTTTCCCCTCAAGTGTTTGGCAGTGTCCTGTATAGCCACAGACACCTTGAGTGACATTTTTCATGTTAAAGCACAACTGAAGTTTCACCAATACCTAGTTGCACATAGGACAACTAGTTTGTAGTGACAAGCACTGCCCCCAGAGTTGCAAACCGGATACTCCTGACAGTGATTGATATTCTCACTCCAGCTGTCTAATCAATAAAAATGGGTCTGTTGCCATGGATATGAACTTTCCCACTATCTTCTTTACTAGCTTGGTGGATATAGACATTCTGAGGCAAAGTACAAATTGCCTCATGTTTACTGACAAACATCTAATTCTCAAACAAACTGATACGGTATGTGAAAGCTGTATTTACACAATGTCACTGGAGGCAAAGCTCTCACATAAAAGCACTCCTAATGTCAGTAAGCTTATCAGTAGTACACACACTGTACCCATCATGCACAATTCAAAGCAGACACACAGACCCACATATGCTGAGGTGCTTAAATTTAACCTTCCTAAACCCTGGAGACCTACTAGATGAAGTACACATAGCAAACACCCTCGGCATCCCTGAATGCACTCATTCAAAACAACACCTGCATCAACACATATAACCTAGCTTATGGAGCCTTTACTTCTAAGCCCATAAATCAATCCACCACAGAATCCAACGTTCTAGTCATTGAAGACGCCTTTGTGAGACATGCTAATGTCCCTCTCACCAGGCATAGTAAGGAGAAAGCCATGGTCAGTTATTTTATCAGGGGCAAGGATCCACCACATTATGCATGTACTCAGGTTATTGGACCGCAAGTACCAGTATAATTCAGTCATAGTCCTTGTGGGTGTAAATAACTTGAGATGTACCTCCCTACACTATATGAAGAGAGACATCATGGAGCTCTTTGAATATGTATCCCTGGCTGGTATGAGCCTAACATTGAGCAGCATTTTACCTTCTCCAAGGATAATACCACAAAATGAACAAACAATGACTGACTCTAATAATTGGCTTAATTTCTAGTGTCATTCTAACAGGGTGCAATATTTAAAGGAGATGGTCAACAGACCATGCTGCTTTGCCAGGGATGGTCTGCACCTCTCCCCTCTAGGCTTTCAAATATTAGCTAAAAGATTGTCCTCCCCATAGTACCTTTTTTGGCAGTGCCAAATTGAAAGTACTTCCAGCATAGCATATCAAAAGAAGGAAAATCTAAAGGTGCTCAATGCCAGGAATCTAAACAAAATACTCCACTCCCTAGAAGCTCTCTTCACCCTATAGAATGCTGACATCTGTGTGGTCATTGAGACATGGTTTAAAGCCACAGAGAGTACACCAACAGAGCAAATTTATAATGCCTTCAACACATTTAGACCAGCTACTACACACTAATGGTGGGAGTGTCTCAATTTACATTGGAAATAAACATACCTTATGGCTAGTCAAACAGGACAATGCACATGAGCTTCTCTATATTAAAATCATCATAGGTAAAATCCAATACCACTTCCTTGCAAGCTATAGGTCCCCCTCTATAACCCAGGAAACCCATACTATGTACTTAAACTTATTGGATACATTCACCAAACAACCCATTACCATATTTATGGGTGATCTTAATTACCCCACTATTAACTGGGAATCATATACAGCACCAAACGTGCAGGCACAGAGATTCCTGGATTTTGTAAACACAAACTCCCTGGACCAGATTGTCAATACACCAACTGGGAGTGCAACCATAATGGACCTGGTCTTCACTAACATGGGAGAATGCTGCACACCCCCAGGTGTAATGTCTTCTCTGGTAAGATCAGACCACAAAATGGTCTCCTTTGAAATAAAAATAAAACCTGGAACCCTAACTAACCCTGGAATATTCAGGAACTACTCTAAGGCTTACTTCCTACTATTAAGTGATAAACTTGCAAAATTTCAAGTTCTCATAAATCCTGAACACACTGCTGCCTATGCATAACTGTTCAAAGGAACACTATACAAGCATGTTAATAGCTGCATAGAAGCAGTTGTACCCACCAGGAGGAAGTACACAACTAACTCATAAAACAAGCCACCCTGGTGGAATCAGAACATCAATAGGCTGTATAACAGAAGGAGGAAAACCATGGCAAAAATTAGGAGGTGCAGCACCCAGCAGGATAAAATCACTCTCATCAAGCTAAACAAACAACCCAGAGTACAAATAAAGTCTACCGAAGCCAAATTTAGGGTAAATTTGGCCTCCCAGGCCAAGGACAACCACAAGGCATTCTTTAGCTATGTCCGCATCTTCGAAGGCAATACACAGTTGTGTGCAAACTCATTGTAAATGAAGCCACCTATACTGAGCCTGAAGATATAGACAATCTACTGGCTGACAAATTCAGCTGTAACTTTTCCCCTCTCTTCCCATCAACATTCCCTCAGAAAATACCATCAAATATAACTTCCTCTGCTATCATTAGAGAACAGGTCCTTAATGCTCTCTAAAGCCAAGAGCACTGCATCATTGGGCCCAGACAATATCCTAGGTTGTTTTCTAAATAGCATGAAACATGATCTATCAGGCCCTCTGGAATTGCTGTTTATCCATAGCCTCCAAACAGACTTCATGCATTATGAATGGAGAACAGCAGCATCATCCCTCTGCAGAAATATGAGCCATCTACATGGACCCTGGAAACTGCAGACCCATAAGTTTCATATTCAAAACCATGGAAATAATTATCATGGAAATGATCAGTAATGACATAGGAAACCTCCAGACACTGGACCCAATCCAATTTGGTTTCAACAAGAGCAGGCCATGCTTACTCACTCTGGTGGACTTCTTTGAGAAGGTCACCAAAGCAATGGATGAGGGTAAAATGATTCACACAGCCTACCTTGACCTGGCCAAGGCATTTGACACAATCCCTCACTCAGGCATTGTTGACAAACTTAGGAGGTTAGGCACAAACCCTTATGTCACCCAGTGGATAGCCAGCTGGCTCACAGACAGGACCCAGGAAGTTAGAATTGGAGTGTCCACCTTTGCAAAGTGACCAGTCACAAGCGGAGTCCTTCAGGGATTGGTCCTGAGACCACTCTTTTTTGGCATTTACTTATCTGAAGTCAAGGCCAATATCAGTGGCCTCTGGATGACTACATTTTCAGATGATTGCAAATTAGGAGCTGTCACTGATTCACCCACTGACAGAAATGTTCTCCAGGAAGGGCTGACACAGACAAACAACTGATGCCCGAGCCCTGGACTAAAACTAAATGTCAAGAAATGCATAATAATATCCTTCGGGAAGTCATCTACCTCTGGTAACTATCATATTGACAACACACCCTTGAGAGCTGACCCAGTAGTCAGGGACCTAGGGACTCGTATAGTAATTTAGCCTTTGACCATCATATGTCTACAGTACTGAAGAAATCATTCTGTATTGTGCAGTTTATAAATAAAGGTATGGCATCTAGGTCCAAAGAAGTCATTGTTCCACTGTAATCAGCATTCATCAGATCTGTCATTGAGTACAATGCACTATATGGTTTGTACCTAAGCAGACATATCCAACAACTGGAACATCCACAGAGGTTTCTCACTAAAAGAATAAAGGGTGCAAGTAACATGTCCTGTGCAGACTGCCTCAAGGCCCTATCTCTACATTCTGTCTCCAACAGACTTTGAGGGGAGATCTATACTGCACATAGAAGGCATTGTCAGACCCCACTATGATGGACCTCCAGCATATTTGCAAAACAAACAGCACCAGACTTACCTGTTCTAAAGACTTAAACCTTCCCTGTGATATAAATAGGACTTGCTGGAGAGACAGGTATGTATCCCAGAGACTACCCCTTCTCTGGAACAGGCTCTTCAACTATATCTATCTATATATATATATATATATATATATATATATATATATATATATATATATATATATATCTATCTATATATATATATATATATATATATATATATATATATATATATATATATATATATATATATAAAACACTGTTTTGATGTATTGTTAATCCCATCAATGTTTACTAAGTGATGGTTTTATATTGTGCTTATCAGTGTACTGCCATGTTCTGATAATTTTCTTGATACAGATGTATTTCTGTGGTTCTCTATCAGTATACTCCCTGCTAAAACTAATTTGAATTTACATTCATAAACTTTCTTTCCATCACTCTACTGTTATACTTGCCCCATATTCTCTTGCTCTGACTTATTGCAGTCCTTCCTCCATCTATTTTCTGTACAATAAGTACTAACTTTATTCCCTCAATATAATATTAAAGTTTAGTAGAGTTTTCTCTTTCTTTCATTTCAGAGCCTGCAATCACTACATCTGACCTCGATGGAGTAGGAGCTCCGCCACAACGCCCTACTCCTACAAGTTTACTGAGAATTTTGTCATTGCATAATGTAAGCACATTTATCATGAAGAACATTGATGTGTAGTAACTTAATTATTTAAATACATGCCTGCTCTGTGATTGAAAGTCTCCGTGAAATAGTCTGTGCACTCTAAGGACCTCTTACTACGTTGGTCACTGTCCCCTTTTCTTGATCAGTAGACTATACTGCATATGCTAAATATTTAGCCTCAGGAAATGACAGAAAACCTGCTTTAATTTGGCATCCATTTGTTAATTACTTTGTACTGGCTATAAATTGATATCTCTCAATTATAATTTGACCTGAGGCTGGCCTCACCCATCACTATGAACACAAAGATAATTCTCTCCCAGAAATTTTTCTGACCTAACAACAGTCAATCCGCAACCCCGGTGATCTATTTTTTTTGCTGCAATAAATGTTAGAAGCATAAGAAATAAAACTGCTGAACTACATGCCTGGATTACACAGCATAAGCCCGACATTCTCTCTGTAACTGAAACTTGGCTTAAACCCAGCATAAACTACTCCAAAGTTATACCTCCTGGCTGTAATATCATCCATAATGACCGTTTAAATGGGAAAGGAGGCGGTATTGCTTTAATATTTCCCAACACCTACCACATTTCTCGTACAGCAAAGCAATACCAAAATTCAGTTCAGCAGAGTTTCTTATTGCTTTCCTCAAAATAAAAAATTATAAACAAATATTTTTTTGTTTATAATTTGTTTGTTATGCACCTCCCATCACAAATCAGACAACACATAAAACACAAAATCGGTGCGCTGCACAATCACAGCCCTTAAGGCGAAATAACATACCTAACGCAGTAGTAATAAGTGACTCTATAGTCAGGCACACTGTCGTTTCACTCACTAGGCAGGTCAAGCAGAAGGTTACTGTTAGCTGCCTGTCGGGAGCCAGAATCCACCAAATAACACAAGCACTTAGGTCACTCCAGAACAGGTACAAATATGATTCTGTCATTGTTCATGTTGGTGTGAATGACCTGGGACATACCTCGCTGGAGTACATGAAAAGAGACATGGAAGAGCTCTCTGATCATGTAGCCCAGGCTGGTATGACCCTGACCCTGAGTAGCATCCTGCCCTCACCAATAATGATACCTCAGTATAAAGAAAAAATGATCAATTTCAGCAATTGGCTAAACTTCTTGTGTCATTCAAAGGGGATCTAGTGTCTGTCAGCCTGAGATGACATGCTCAACAAGCCATGTTGCTTTGCAAGAGACAGCTTGCACCTGTCACCCCTAGGCTTTCGAGTACTTGCCAAGGCTCTTGCTGCCCCTATAGTGCCTTTTTTAGGCAAGGCTCAAAACTCAAACCCACCGCCGTAAACAGCACAATTAACAAAAACCTGAGGGTTATGCTACTCAACGTCAGGAGTTTAAATCTCAAAATGGACGCACTCAAAGCACTCCTCAGTAAGGAGAACGTCAACATCTGTGCAGTAACTGAAACCAGGTTCAAGGTTCCAGAGAGCACCCCAGCACTACTGGGCTACAAATCGTACCACACGTTTCGGCCACAGAACACAGACCAAAACACAAAAGGAGGGGGTGTATCTATATTCATCAAGGATACCTACACCTCCAGGTTAGTGGTGCAGCATGATACCTCTGAGATCATCCATGTGCAACTATCATCGGGCAAATCTGAAGTGCAAATCGTGGCCTGCGACAGATCACCCTCCATGACCCAGGACTACCACTCCACCTTTCTAGAGACACTGGAAAACATGAAGGTCCTACCAAACACCCTGATATTGGGCAATTTCAATTAACCTACCATTAACTGGGAAAACTACTCAAGTACAAACTCCCAGGCTCAGAACTTCCTGGAATTCATCAACTCAAATGCCCTGGATCAGCTGGTAAACTCCCCTACCAGAGGGGAAAACATATTGGACCTGGTCATCACAAATATGGGCGACAGGTGTTCCACACTGGAGGTCAACCTGTAACTGGTTAGATCAGACCTTAAACTAATCCCTCTGGATGTTCACACCCCACCACCACCCCCCAACTAAGGAAACCACAGTAAAAAACTTTTCTAAAGCAAACTTCACCTTACTTAAGACAGAGGCGGTAAGTTTCACAGCCCCATGCTAAAGGATAATGCTGCCCAAGATGCAGAAACCTTTACAAATGCACTCTATGAGCACCTGCAAGGAAGCATGGATCATGCCATCCCTAGCAAAACCACTACTCACTCCTCTAAGAGAAGGAAACCAGTCTGGTGGACCCCTGCCATAAACAGGCTATACAATAGAAGGAGGAAACTAGTTCAGAAAAAAAGCAAATCCCAACAAGGAAAGACATCCCTGATCAGTATCAGTAAGAAACTAAGGTCCCTCATAAAATCACCCAAGGCTAACTTCAAAAGAAAAATAGCCAATGATTCAAAAGATAACCACAAAGCTTCTTTAGCTGTGTTAAGAATCTAAGTGGCAACTCGCAGATATGCACTGAACTAGTACAAAATAGCACAAAATATGCTGAACCTACTGATATTGCCAACATCCTGGCAGATAGATTCAGTGCAAACTTCAACACCCCTCTCACCCCCAAAAGGGCCCACAACAATACCGGAAAAGTGTAGTGTCCCAGAAATCACAGATGCACAGGTGAAAATAGCCCTTTCAAAAGCCAAAAACACAGCGTCAATGGGGCCAGATGGTGCCCCAGGCTGCGTCTTGCACGAACTACAGAACGAACTAACCCCCCACCTAAACACGCTGTTCACCCTCAGCCTCTCCACAGGCTATGTGCCCATAGAATGGCACACAGCAATGATTATTCCTCTCCACAAAGGAGGGACCACAACTAACCCTGGTAACTATTGCCCCATAAGCCTGACTAGCCTGGTCTGCAAGGCTATGGAGCACATCATCATAGAACTCATTAACAAAGACATTGGGAACCTCCAAACACTTGACCTGACCCAGTTCGGCTTTGTTAAGGGCAGATCATGCCTACTAAACCTGGTTGACTTCTTCGAGACAGTCACCAAGGCCATAGATGAAGGAAAGGTTGTTCACACAGCCTACCTTGACCTCACCAAGGCTTTCGACACCATTCCCCACTTGGGTATTACAGAAAAACTCACTAGTCTGAACATAAACCCCTACGTCACGAGATGGGCTGCCAACCGGCTTACAGACAGAACTCACAGGGTAAGAATAGCAGGCTCCAGGTCCGACTCTAAACCAATCACAAGTGGTGTCCTGCAAGGCTCAGTCCTGGGACCCCTACTGTTCAGCATATACTTCTCAGAAGTACAGGCAAGCACATGAGGACTATGGCTAACCAAGTTCGCCAGTGACTTCAAACTGGGAGTCATAATTGACTCTCCTGCTGACATAGACATCCTCCAAAAGAGCCTTACTGAGACGGACACCTGGTGTCAAAGTCATGGCCTCAAGCTAAATGCCAAAAAATGCATAGTTATCCCATTTGGGAAAAACAAAACATCCACGAATTACCACATAGGTGGCAGCCCCCTTAATACAGAAGAGGTAATAAGAGATCTGGGGACCCAGGTAGATAGTAATCTCTTCTTTGACAATCATATTGCCAAAGAAGTTTGGAATTCTTTCTATGTGGCCCATCTAATTACTAAAGGGTTCACATCTAGAAATAAAGAGGTTATAGTGCCCCTCTACTCATCAGACCCATCATAGAGTACAATGCCCCATTTGGGAAGTACCTCACAAGACACTTCCAACAGCTGGAGAGACCAAAAAAGTACCTCACCAAGAGGATTAATGGCGTCAAACATATGTCCTATGCAGCCCGACTGAAAAAACTCCGGCTGTACTCAGTGGCATATTGCTTACTCAGAGGTGATCTCTGCCTGACTTACAAAGCCATGCCCAACTCAGAATTGATGGACATGCTCCACCTAAAGCAATCCAAGTCACTGCTAGCCATGTGGTCTAGTGAGTTAAACCTCACCACAACAATTAATAGAACATGCTGGAGGGATAGATTCCTGTCACAGAGACTCCTCATGCCTTGGAACAAAATTCCAAAAAACATTAGGCAGAGCCCCTCACTAACACTTTTCAAGAGAAACCTTGACGAGTGGATGGGTAACAGAAAATACACCCCTGGGATCACTTCATTGGCTCTGCTTGACAGAGGATCAGTTAATTAATCAATGGGGCAGCGAAAACCAACACACTCTGGCTAGGCTTATAAATGCCCTCAGACAGATAGCCTAGTACCTACCTATGAACCTATAAATATGTATTACTGTCCTTTACATCCATCCTGGCAACAGTATATGTATATTGGAAGATATTCTACAATGGATATCCATGACATTTCCACAAGAAAAAATATTACTAGGTGATGTGAATGTCAATTGGTTGGACATAAACTGTAACTCCCCTACATCTAGTATAAACTTATATGGTTTCATACAATGAATTAATAGCCCCACACATTATAGCAAGACTCAAATTCCCTATTAGACTAGATCCTAGTATCAGACCTTAGCAAATACTTCACCACAGGTGCAATGTCAGAATCTCTCAGTGATCATCTCCCAATCTATATGACCAGACATCTCACACATCGTTAGACAGCATATTTATAAAATGACAGGCAACCTTTCCAAGTTTATACAAGAAATGTTCATTACTACACTATCGTCTGTTAACTAGAACTTCCTAAAAACCCTCCCCTTAGATGATGCTGTAAATTAATTCAGTACAACTTTTCTAAATATCCCAAATAGCCTTGCACCTGCTAGAAAGAAGATATTAAAAACAAATAATGCAATTTGGCTATCAAAAAAAGTGTACTGCTAATACAGGATAGATAAACAGCGTGGAAATAATGACAAAAATGTAAAATACCTCAATATCTTGAAAACTTCAGAATGCTTCACAATCATACTAAAATGCAAATAAATAAAAAAAGATACAATAACTTTCAGAATAGTATTAAACACAACCCTAAAAATTTTTGTTCATCCATTAAAGAAATCTTACATCATGGCCAAAACTTCAGTCCAGTCTCGTTAGCTCATTCTACTTAATACAGAAAGAACATTTGGGACATAGTTTCTTTACCTTGAAGTATCCTCCATCCCTCCTTTTCTCCCTTTCCATAAAAAAAAAATAAAATTCAGCTGCTTTTACAGTATTTGTGTTTCCTCCTCCTACTCTATAACTTCATCTTGCTTTTTCAGCTACTTGTTTAATTGCATCTTTTCCACTGCATTTATTACTGCTTGTTATAGCCTATTTAAATTGTAAGTGTTATTCTAAGCCTCTTAGTTTGGGTGTAAGCACTTGGGCTTTAGGCCTACCCCTTAGTGTTCCCTGGCCTCTTTCCCTCAGATTCTGACAAATATGGATGGACAATATCCTACGATTTCTCCTGCCAGTCTGGTTGATATGGGCATCCTGAGCAACTGGCTCATGTACACGGACAACCATCTGCTATTTCCACATAGGAACACAATTTGTGAGAGATGCAATTACATTAAGAACCCAGAGTCTATGCTCTCTCCCTCACAATCCAGTATATCTGACACTGAGAAGGTTATCAGCACAATCACTACACCTCAATCACCACCCTCAACTACACAGCACACACCCACTTATGTGGAGGCTCTCAGCAAAAACATACCCAAAAAAAGGAGACCTCAGAGGCAAAAATGCATGCGAACTCCACAACCCTCCACACCACATACCACTCATAGTCCACACACCTGTGTCTCACAACCACAAAGGCCTAACCATAAACCCAACATATTAGTCATAAGAGACTCCATTGTGAGACACACAGATGTGCCTCTCACCAGGCTGGATAAGGAAAAAGTCACGGTTAGTTGTCTGTCAGGTGCCAAAATCTGCCATATCACACACACACTCAAGTCTCTCAACAACAGGTACTGTTATGACTCTGTCATAGTCCATGTTGGGGTGAACAACTTGAGACATACCTCCCTAAACTATATGAAGAGAGACATAATTGAGCTTGCTGAATATGTGTCCCAGGCAAGTATGTCCCTAGCCTTAAGCAGCATTCTACCATCACCCAGAATGATGCCTCAAAACAAACAGAAAATGATTGACTTTAACAATTGGCTTAGTTTCTGGTGTCATTCCAGGGAGATCCAGTACCTGACAGCCTGGGAAGATATGATCGACAGACCACAATGCTTTGCTAGAGATGGTCTGCATCTGTCTCACTTGGGCTTTAGGCTTCTGGCAGAGGCCCTTGCCTCCCCCATAGTGCCTTTTTTAGGAAAAGTCCTGAGGTTGATAAAACCAACATAAAAATTTCAACAAAATGCAAATTAAAGGTCATGCTGCTAAACGCTAGGAATCTAAACATGAAACTCCACTCATTGCAAGCATTCTTAACCCTGGAAGATGCTGACATTTGTGCAGTCACAGAAACCTGTTTCAAGGCTGTGGAGAGCACCCTAGCTTTACCTGGTTACTCATCCTATCATACATTCAGACCCCAAACTGTGGGCAGCAAAGCCAAAGGAGGTGGAGTTTCAATGTATATTAAAGATACACACACCTCCAGGCTGGTCAAACAGTTTGACACACAGGATGTACTCCAGGTGCAGTTAACCATTGACAAGACCCCTGTTCAAATCATAGCTAGCTACAGGCCCCCAAATTTGACTCAGGATGCCCACTTCTCCTATCTGGACCTCTTTGAATCTATCAAGATTCAACCCTTTACCATGATCCTGGGTGACTTTAACCACCCAACCATAGAATGGAAAAACTACTCATGCCAGAATGCAAATGCCCAGAGATTCCTTGATTTTGTCAATGCAAATGCCTTGGAGCAGCTAGTCGATACCCCCACAAGAGGTGATAATATCTTGGACTTGGTATTAACCAACATGAGTCACCACTGCAGCACCCCTACATCATCACCCTAGTAAGATCCGACAATAAGGTGGTCACTTTCGAAGTCAGTATCTCCCCTGACTCCCCTCTAGCTAGGGTCAAACAAACAAATTTCTCCAAAGCTGATTACAACCTCCTGAAGGACGGTATAAAGAGCTTCACAGCCCCCTTCCCCTCTGTTGGAACTGGTACCAATGTCCAAATCTACACCAAAGTACTATACGAGCACTTACATAAAGGCATGGAATCAGGAATACCTGACAGGCAAAATCATCCTCTGCAAGGAAGAGTAAACCTGCTTGGTGGACATCTGCAATAAATAAACTATATAACAAAAGGAAAACATTGCTGTCCAGGACCAAGAAGGAGCAGGTGCCCAATTGGAAGCAATCTCTCCTTAGCCTGAAGAAGCAAATAAGAGCACTAGTGCAATCCTCTAAAACCAACTTCAAGTCCAAATTGGCCACTTCTACTAGAGACAATCATAAAGCTTTCTTCACATATGTCTGGAATCTCAAAGGATGCACTCAGATCTGTTCAGAACTGGTCAAGGACACCACATACACAAATGCTGTAGATATAGCCAACCTACTAGCTGACAGACTGAGTAAAAACTTCACCCTTCTGTCCCCCCAATTAGTAAATCAAGCATCCCCCAATACCTGCCCCCCTTATCTCTATGGAACAGGTCATCACTGCCCTCTCAAAGGCAAAAAATACAGCCTCCATGGAACCCAATAACATCCCAGGCTGCATCCTACATGAACTCAGGCATGAACTTGCAGCACCATTAGGCATCCTATTCAACCAAAGCCTGAGTACTGGCTTTGTCCCAGTCGAGTAGAGGACAGCCACAGTCATCCCTTTACACAAAGGTGGAGCATCCACTGATCCAGGAAATTATCGACCTATCAGCCTAACTAGCCTGATCTGCAAGGCCATGGAATGGATTATCATGGACCTCATTAACAGGGACATTGGCAACCTCCAAACACTCAACCTCACACACTTTGGCTTTGTCAAGGGGAGGTCATGTCTGTTATATCTGGTTGACTTCTTTGAGACAGTCAGCAGAGCCATGGACGAATGGAAGACGGTACACACCGCCTACCTTGACCTGGCCAAGGCCTTTGACACTATTGCCCATTCAGGCATAGTAGACAAACTCTCTCTCAACTAGGTATCAATCCATATGTTATCAGATGGGTAGCAAACTGGCTTACTGATAGAACCCACCTAATCAAAATAGGGGAAGCCACCTCAAGCAGTAGACCCATAATGAGCGGCGTACACCAGGGATTGGTCTTGGGGGTCTCTGTTATTTGGGATATACTTCTTTGAGTTGCAGGCCAAAACTAATGGGCTATGGCTGACCAAGTTTGCAGATAACTGCAAGTTGGGCACGGTCATCAATTCCCAAGTAACGTGGACATCCTCCCAGACGGTCTCACTGAAACAAATGACTGGTGCCAGTAACATGGCCTCAAGCTGAATGCCAAAAAATGCATTATCATCCCCTTTGGGGAGAGTGATGTCCCCACATATTATCACATTAATAATGTCCTAAGCATGCAATCAGTCATGAGGGATTTGGGCACCCAGGTTGATAGCAACCTGACTTTTGACCACCATGTTGCTTCCGTTGTATGGAAAGCTTTGTATATGGTGCACCTCATAAGTAAGGGTATCTCATCCACAGACAAGGAGGTCATAACATCCCTGTATTCTTCCCTAATAAGGCCAATTATTGAGTAGAATGCCCCCTTTGGCATGTACCTCACAAAACACATGCAGCAGCTGGAGAGACCACAGAGGTTCCTCACCAGATGAATCCAGGGCCTCACACATCTACACTACACAGACAGGCTAAAAGCTCTGTCCCTCTACTCAGTTTCATACAGACTCCTCAGAGGTGACCTCTGTCTGGCATACAAAGCAATCTCAGACCCTGCCTTGATGGGACTACTGCATATCCGCAAGTCAAGCTCCACTCGAGTAACCCGCACGTGCAACCTCAACCTGGTCTGTGACAACAATAAGACTTCTTGGGGGGACAGATTTGTGTCCCAGAGACTCCCCATCTATGAAATAGACTTCCTTTCTATGTCAAGCAGAGTACCTCATTTTCCCTTTTCAAGCAAAACCTGGATAACTGGATGGGAAACAGAAAATACACCCCTGGGATTCCATCCGTGTCCCTGCTGGACAGGGGCTTTGGGTGTTGACTTGTCTAAACATGGGCTAAACTCTTAACTAGGCTTATAAGGGCCTCAGGGACAATAGCCTAGTAACTTCCTATGATCCTATGAAAACTGTATCCATCAGGTCAATAACCTCCTTCCTATCTTTCAAAACAACTCTGAAAGACTTCTAGTTAAAAAATCTGTCTCAGTTCTAGCCCAAAACCAGGGTAAACTATATCCCTGAATGTGAACATGTACCTTTTCATTCCTTACACCTCCTTACTCTCCCTTCTTCACTTACTTCCTTACTTCTGTCAAATTCTCTTACCTGACTTTCTCTCTAAATACACCTTAAGCCTGTTTTTCCCTCACATCACATTGCAGTTCCTATTTGTATTAGACTAACTTACCTTTAATTTGTCTACAAACATTAAAATTTCTCTAAATATTAAATGATTGTCATATAACTTGTACCGATTCTTAGCCAATGTTTTTATTTTGTCTAATTTGTTATAATTATTTAAACTGCACATGTTTTTGTTTTATTTTTGAAGATTGTAAAATTATTGTTCTTAATATGTTTTGTAATCATTTTTTGGTTTTCTCACTGGGCCTCTGCTGAAAATGGGCATCTACCCAGTCAGACTTTCCCGTAATCAAATGTTAATAAATAAACACTAGGAGTCTAAACAAGAAACTCCATTCCCTGCAAGCCCTCCTCATCCTGAAGGATTTAGATGTCTGTGTAGTGACTGAGACCATCGAGAGCACTCTGGCTGAGCAGGACTATAATGCCTCCCACTTGTTTAGACCAGCTACTTTGCAGGAGAAAAAAAAAGGTGCAGGTATCGAAATCTTCATCCAGAAGAGACTCATGTCAAAGCTGCTAAAAATAGCTTCTTCATTTCAAAATAACCATCAGAAAGGTGCTGTACCATATATTAGTTAGTTGTAGAACCCCATCTATGACCCAAGAATGCCACAATACCTATCTACAGGGACTGGAATTACTCAGTATTAAACCCAATACCATTTTGCTAGGTGATTTTAAACTATCCAGCTTTAGACTGGGACAGCAGTAGTTCACAAAGATTACTGGACTTTGTCATTACAAACATCCTGGAACAATTAGTTACAGTATTCACTTGTCTATACTGATATGGGGGCATCTTGCACCATCTTTTGCATATTTTCATTACTTGTTAGGTATGACCAAAAAGCCATCTCCTTCTAAGTAAAATTGAAACCAGAGACCCTTCCACCCAAAGTACCTTTAGAAAATTCTCTAAAATAAAGTATCTAATCCTAAGGGATACATTGCCAAGCATCAGATCCTCATCAAACCCAGTTAACTCTGCTGAATATGCAGAAACATACATCACCACGCTATTCCAGCATGTAAACAGCTGTTAATGTGCAGATGTACCCTGCATGAACAAACACAGGACAAACCTCAGAAACAGCTCCGCACACACACACTTTGGTAGAACTATAATATTATCAAACTTTACAATAAAAGGAAGAGACTGTTGATGAAAGGTAAGAAGAATAATTCCCAAAATTATAGATTCATCATCATTAAACTGAACAAGTGACTAAGATGCTTAATAAAATCTACCAAAGGCAGGTTTGAGGCTAAAAACGCCACCCAAGTCAAAGACAATTGCAGGGCCCATTTTAGTTATGGTCATAATCTCATAATCACAATCCAACAGTGCACTGACCTGACTGTGAACACTGAGGCTGAAGATACAGTTAACCTACTGGAAGATAAATTCAGTTCAAACTTTACCCCCTTTCCCCTCCATCTATTCCACAAGATATACCCAAAACTGACTCAGCTCCAGCTATCACACAAGTCAAAAATCCTGAAAGTGCTATCAAAAGCTAAAAATACTCCTTCAATGTGCCCTGACAAAATTTCTGGAAGCATCTTAAATAGCATGAAACACGATTTAGCACCCCTCCAACAATGTTCAACCTCAGCCTCCATACAGGTTTTATACCAAATGAATGGAGAATACCTACATAAGGGAGGACCTTCCACAGACTCAGGCAATTACAGATCCATAAGTCTTTCCAGTCTTATATGCAAAGCCATAGAATGACTTGTTATGAAAATAATCATTAAGGACATAGGGATCCCCTAAACACTTGATAAATCTCAATTTGGATTTGTCAGTCTGGTGGACTTTCTTTAAAAGAAGTCACCAAAGAAATGGATGAAGGTAAAACAGTACACAATGCATACCTCAACCTGGCCAAGGCTTTTGACACAATCTCCTACTCAGGCATAGTAGAAAAGCTGAAGAAGCTGTGAATAAACCCCTATATCACCTGCTGGATTGCTAATTGGCTCACAGATAGGATGTAGAAGATTAAAATAGGGGAATCTGCCTCCACAAAGAGAACAGTCACCAGTGGAGTCCCCAGGGTTTGGTGCTGGGACCTCTCCTGTTTGGCATTTACTTCTCTAAGTACCGTATTTCCCTGAAAATAAGACCTAGCCAGAAAATAGGCCCTAGCATGATTTTTCAGGATGGTCGTAATATAAGTCCTACCCCCAAAATAAGTCCTAGTTAAGATTGTCAGCCAAATATAGGTAATTAAATATAAATAATATTATAGACACCTGTTGACTAAGGTTATCATATTCTGATAGTCATTTTCGGACTATTCGGAGATCCATCTTCTTCTCTTTGCAGAAAGGCATAAGATTCTGCCCCCGGGAGTCCTCCACAATTCTTAATCTAACCCTAATCCACAAATATCCTCACTCACACTTGTCATTTGAGATCCTTGGCCCATAAACATGGCCAGGTGTACTGAATGACCAATCAAAGTACAGGCACAACGCACGAATAACATGCGCACTTGATAACGAACGGGTGTGGTTGTGTTTTCTTAACTGTCATCATTTTTGTTGTCACTCCTGTCTCGTAACTCTTCAATTAACCCCCCCAGACAAGATTAGTGCAAAAAGAAAGAGCTATTCCATTGAATACAAGAAAGGAATCATGGAGGACTTCCAGGGACAGAATCTTACAGCTTTCTGCAATGAGAAGAAGTTGGATTTCCGAATGGTCCAAAAATGGTGAGCAGAGTATGATAACCTCAGTCAACAGGTGGACAAGGGAAATGCTAAGAAATGCAAGTGTGGATCAGGTCGGCAACCATTATTTCCTGAGCTGGAAGACATCATCTGTGAATGGATTACTAACAGGAGACTAACTGGTTGTGCACAGGGCTGATATTCAAGCATTTGCCCTTGCAATGGCACCACAGTAAGAAATATCCCCAGAAGAATTCAAAGCATCACAACACTGGCTGGATGGCTTTCTTCAGCGATATGAACTGTCTCTAAGAAGATCAACAACACTGTTCAAGCTGGAAGATACTGAAGTTATTAAACGTGCACTTGCATTCAAGTCCTTTGCTGATGGCATCAACTTTTCTAAATAACAACTCTCCAACATGATTGCTATGGATGAAACTGCAGTATATATGGTGCAAGTATCTCAAACAGCAATTGATCACAGGGTTGTATCGTTAATCTACATTTCCCCCACTGGTTACGAAAGTGCATGTGTTACCTGTATTTTGGCAGTTCATCTGGATGGAAAGAAAACACCACCTCTAATCATTAGTAAGGGGAAGAAAGATAAGATTGAACGTGTCTCAGGCATTTACATTCTTGAAACCGGAAAAGCCTGATGAACACAAGCAGTTATAAGGAAGTGGGTCGACCTAATGCTGCCACTTGTTTTGCAAGGTGGCAAAGGAGGTCTGCTAGTCTGGGATTCAGCCAGAACTCATCACGCTAAAGACATGAAGAACTTTGTTGCAGAGAGAAGAATAGATCAAGTAATGATTCCCGCAGGAATGACTGCCTATCTCCAGACTCTTGATATTGCAATAAACAAGCCATTCAAGGACCATTTGCGCATGGAACTCAATGACTACATTGAAAATAGAATGGAGAGAAATCAGCATGGAAACCTTGTGAAGCCTAGCCTGCAAGAGGTTGTGACTTGGGTGAAGAATTCATGGGATAAAATCACTGACAGCTGTGTTGCCAATGCACTACGAGCAGGCTACATGAACAAGAAGCGCTCATTTAAGGAGAGCTCTATTGCTGGACATGACAGATTGGGGCCAATGGTTCTACAGGTAATGGAGTCGCAAGAAATTCAGCCTGGAATTCGGGGTTTGGAGAGTTATGACGATGTTCCAGAAGAAGATGACATGACTGTATTTGAATAACTTTTCCATTATGGGGGAACAGAATGGATTGCTTCTGCTTTTAACTGCCAGCAACCTCTAGTCAGTTGTTTGACTTTATTGTATGGTATTAAGGTAATGTTTCATTATTCAAAAAAAAATTATCTCCTTGATAAAAATTGTCAAGGAGAAATTACAAAGTAAGGCTGAACACATATATATTCTATGTGTACTACTAGGTCCCAGACTTCATTTTTATGATTTTTCATCATTCTTCTCTTAGTGTTTGGGTAAGGAATAAAGAAAGCAACACCACTCAAAAAGTGACAGTTATTCACCTGTTTTATTCCCCTTGGGATGTCAGTATTTAATCTTTTCACTCAGTTATTTCTATAAGGTGAGATGAAACATGCTTAAACTGGCAATGGAAAATAATTTGCATATTTATTTTGGTCAAGGGCACTTTAGAATGGCAAACCATTGCTGTTTGTGTTAGACATTTAGATTTATTTTAAATGTATATGGTTCCACTCTTGTACATGTATTTTATGTGTTGCAGAAACTTAGCATTTTTAATTGACCGCAACACATGTATTGAGATTTTTCTGCACTTTCTGTTAAGCATGAAATATTGCACTGTGAAAGTCAAGGTGTAGATATTCTGAAGTTGAGATGTTTGTTGCACTGTTTATGTAGAATTCTCTCAAAACTCTTAACGCGTTACCTAGAACTGTTGCCCCAGTAATGGGAAAAAATGTAGATTTGTGTATATAAATAAATGTAGAGTTTTGTACATGGATAAATATAGATTGTTGTATATTAAAAAAATAAGACATCTCCTGAAAAAAAGCCCTACTGCGTCTTTTGGAGCAAAAAAAAAATAGACCCGGTCTTATTTTTGGGGAAACACGGTAAAAGCCAATACCAAAGGACTCTGGTTGACTAATTTTGCAGATGACTGCAAGCTAGGCACAGTTATTAAATCCCCAAATGACTTAACCATCCTGCAGAAAGATTTGTCCCAAAAAATAAAAGGTGCCAGAATCATGGACAAAAACTAAATGCCAAAAATACATTATCATATTCTTTGGGAAGTTGTCTACCCTGGGGAACTGCCACACTGACAATATGCCCATGAGAGTTGACCCAGTCATTTGAAATTAGGGAACTTATGTAGGCAGTGACCTAATTTTCAACCAACATGTCTCCACTGCCTTAAGAAAGTCTTTCTATATTGCACACCTTATAAGAAAGGGATTATGACTAGATTTAGAGATGTCATTGTCTCTCTCTTTAGTCAGCCGCCATTAGGTCAGTCATTGAGTAGAATGTCTCCTTTAGCATGTATCTGACATGCAACAACTAAAATGGCCATAGATATAGCTTACTAAAAGGATACAAAGCCTAAAAAATATGTTCTAAATTGACCACCTCAAAACCCTATCACTATAGTCGGTATCCTATGGACTGCTAAGAGGTGACTCGTGTCTGGTACGCAAGGCATCCTCTGACCCAGTACTGATGGACCTACTGCACATCAGCAAGTCAAATGGCATCAGAAATACTCAGTCCATTGATCTAAATCTCTTATGCAACATCAGCAGAATGGTTTGGTGGGTCAGATATATCTCACAGAGGATACCGCTGCTCTGGAAAAGACTACCCATCCATGTAAAATAAACCTCATCCCTGTCCATATTAAAGTAAAACTTGGATCAATGGATGGATAATAGAACATTACCCCAGGACTGCCTCCTATACTACTAATAGATAGAGGCAGCTCCTAAATGCTTTATCCCATGCTGGGTCACTTAATACTGTCTATGGTATGATCCCAACAATTCTCACTACGGGAAATATATAATTATCAACCATGGAATGGGTAAGACCAATGTTACACCAAATGGGGCAGGTTAATTCAAGCACTAAGAGGGAAACTGGCTAAGCTTAAGGTGCCCCACAAGGGCACCTAGCATAGTACTTGCATATGAACCTAGCAGTCTGTGAAACTTGGACATAAAACCAACTAACCTGAAGATTACTACAATGAATACAGGTTCACTGAAAGGATGCAGCTTGGAAGTGGATGACATAATGGTACGGAGGAGACTTTAGATTCTGTGTATCCATGAGACAAGATGGAAGGCATTGCACCATAGCTACTTGGCTTGCGATCCATGAGCTACTACTCAGGGTGAGGACAGGCTAGAAATGGAGTGGGAATTGTTATGAGGGAGAGTTTTTCTGAATAGCTTGAGAGATATCCTAAGAATAAGTGATGGACTCATGGCAAACAGATTCCAATGTAAAGACAGGGCATTATTCATAATTTCATCAGGATTGTGATGGTGAAAAAAAGAGTGCATTCAGGCAGCAGTTTTATGACCTGCTAGGTAAAGCAGGACAACATGAGTTGGTAGTGATAATGGAAGACCTGAATGTATGTGTCAGGACAGATAGATAGAATAAGATATAAAGACTGACTGGATCTACATGGGTGGGGCAACAGGAATAAATAAAGAGAGGCCATTCTAGATTTCAGTCTGTTAAATGGGTTGATGGTGGTCAACACATGATTTAGCAAGAAAGTTAGTCACAAGATCACATACAAGACTGGTCAACATGAAACTCAGGTAGACTTACTCCTAGTAAGGAAAGGGCATTGAAGTAGACTCAGTGATTGAAAAGTTTTTCCCAGCAAAACAGTTGGCCCATATCATAAACATCTACTGCAAGTAGTGCTCAGAGAATGCTCTAAAAAACTGGGAGATGACTGGAGCAAAAGCACAAAAGTTCAACAAAGTACTCAGGAATAAAATGACATGCACAACACATATCATAAGAATAATCCAAGAAGAGAGTGCATTTCTTATACAATTAGGGTTGGCACCCACCATTTTTCTCCTGAGGTACCTGGAAATATGCATGCTGAGTGGTTGCCTGGAAATGACTTTGCGCACTTGAATTTTATGTTTGCCCAACAAAGGATAGTTGTATTGGAGCTTGTAAACCAGTACCTCTGTATAGCATTTTTTGTACAAACATAACTTTAGTGTGATGCAATTGTTTCCAAGAGTACTTAAAATTCCAGCTCCTGCAATTGTATTGAAGGGAACGTAAAAAAAGGCATTCTAGTTCCTACAGTGATGAGCTGATATGTCTATTTATGTCATAAAATGGGCTTGGACATGATTAAGTATAGACTTTAAGAGGTTTTTGGAGCAAAGGGAATTTCATGATGTGACCTCTAGTCTGAACTATCCACAGTCAAATGATTAAACTGAGTTTACAGTATGGATTATGGAAAACATGAAGAAAGCTCAGAGCAATAACAGTAAGTTTTGAATAGTTGTACATCTAGACTTGTTGGAGCAAAAAATGTTTCCTTACATGGTATATGTCTGTTCAGCTACTTAAATATTGATGGATCACAGAACAGACAGCCAACCTCTGTGTCATTATCACACCTTGATGATTTGACTTCAGCATAACGGAGGCTGAAACTGAACCAGCCTAAAGTTCTTTTTTAATAAAAAGGAAAGAAGCATTTTTTGATAAGGGAAGCGAAGGGAGAATATAGGAAAATTCCAAAGATCCACAAAAAATCATGTAAAAGGAGTAATTGTTAATAAGTGTGATCAGAAGAGATCTTTTGCTGATCGTACTCAATGAAGATAGCTGCTTAGAAGAAACCACAAGCATTTGTTTTAAATGAAGATGTCCAAGAAATACCACAATGACTCCAGTGATAGTGTATGAGATGCCTTCAGCCAAGAGGTAAAAGGAGAAGCATCTAGAAAGAGAGATCTAAATAAGTCACTACAGGAGCATTTTCATAAACACTAGAAAATACAAAACTCCTGCAAAATTATCTGAAGGAGACATCCCTTATATTTTTCCAAGTACATAAGCAGCTGAAATGCAGACCATGGACTTTCCCATGCATTTGAATTATGGGAGATTGTTGAAAAGGTCAGCAGGATACTTCGGCATGGCTCACTGAATGAAAGTACAAAAAATAAATAAAAAACAGACAGACAGCTATAAGGACTAAAAAGTACTGAAAGGTATTTAAATAAAAATGTTGCTAAATATTGTACTACTAAGGCCCAGGTTTCAGAAATGTATAATGCTCAGCACATTATACTAGAGTGTTTCGGAGACCACTGTAGTGCTAAGAAGGCTCTGATCCATGACGCTACAGTGGTCTCTCTGTCAAAGTCTGCATGCAAATGTGGTAGGTCATAGGTGTGGCCAATTCAAGCCACTCATTTGCTCTTTCCCAAAACTGTTGCCTGGCATCATAATAGCATGGTATAGCAAGTCAGTGAATAACTCTACTGTGCTGTTTGAGGAAGGATGAGAAAGACATTTAGGCTGTCTTTTGACAGCATATACCTATGCATTCCTCTAGCAGGTGCAGAACTGCTAATGTGCAGGAGGTAAGTACTGCAAAACTCTGTGTGGCTTTGTATGTGTGTGTAGGAACATGAGTGTGTGTGTGTGTGTGTGTGTGTGTGTGTGTGTGTGTGTGTGTGTGTGTGTGTGTAAGAGCATGACTACCATTGTCTGGATGTCTGTGTGGATGTGTATGGCTGCTGCTTTGTGTGTGTGGGTGTTTGTAAGTGCCTTTGCAACTGAATTACATGGTTTGGTAAGGTGAACACAGGTGCAGTTACCTGTGTAGAGTTTAATAAAGAGACGTGATATTGAGCTGCTGATAAGATATTACTCCATTTGGCTTTATCATGTCTCTGAGTTGATTGTTGCACTAGTGGGCACAGCTGCTTTGACAACATAGTGTTGGCAGTGACCAGGAAATAATGTCAGACAGGGTGGGTGCTACTGAGGAAATAAAGAACAGCTTGGACTTTGCCACCCCTGGGAGGTCTGTTATTTCCCCAGTAATGCCCACCCTGGAGTGAACTATTGCAATTAGAAAACAAGCTATATGTTAAATTAGGTTCTATTTGTTTTCCTATTAGTATTTTTTCATATGTTTGCTATAAAATAGTTCCTCCATTTGTTTCATTGTTATTGTTGGATATGTAATTGCTTTTGGTAGATGTCTTCTATATCCAAACATTATATGAGCATTTAATGTGTACACACGGATCCCCTTCATAACATCAACCGACCTTTTATTGACTTTCGTAATCTTGAGATGAAAATGTTGTAAGTTTACAGTCACAAACTCCTGGAACATCATATTTCCTCTCCGGGAAAGTAACCACTTGGTCACCATAGTGAACTTTGCTCTTTCTCCTCTGTAGTGTGATCTTGGAATTAGTATATTTAAGTAGGGGTGGTATGGAGTGCGAAGCCCCCCATTTCAGTGGGTGTAATTTGTTTCCGTTTGTGATTTTATTGTTGGTGGCCAAGTGGTTACTTTCCCAGAGAGGAAATACAATGTTCTGGGAGTACGTGATTGTAAACTTACGATGTTTTCGTCTCAACTGTATGAAAGTCAATGAAAGGTGGGGCAATGTTTTGAAGGGGACCCATACACCCCCTCACACACAGACACATATACACAAAGAATAAGTTTCATGAATACACATACTAACAGATGCACATGCACAGGCATAGCAGGCATATGTAGAATGTCATACACACCCACAGAGATGCAGAGTCAAAAAGACACACACACACACACACACACACACACACACACACACACACACACACGCACACACAAATATGCAATTTCAGACACTTTCTTGATTTCCTGCACATTAGATATCTCAATGTCATGAAATGAATGAAAACAAAAACATACAGTGCAGAGGAATACCTCCCCTCCCTCCATATCACTCAACTTGTCTCTGATTTTGCCTCACATTTCTGTTCTGTCCCTTGAAAAAATATTCAATTTTCATACTTCTTATTCTGAAAAAAGCACTTTGATCTAAAACATCAACCCTGGCTCATTATTTTTGAGGGACTGTAGGGGATTTTTAAAATTTTAGTAAGTGAATTATGGTAATACTTAAAATGATCTTAGATTATGAGTCTGTACACGTACAAGCATCATCTCCTGATCACTGTCCCATGCACGCACGCGCACACACACACACACACACACTCACTTGCGCGCACGCCCTCCCTTCTAATGCAGTTAACTGCATTAGATTTGTTTTATTTATTTTCCCACTCTCTCTAAATTTGCATTTTTAATCGCTGTGGATAACAAGGGGAAAAGAAAAGGGCAGCTGCTTGCAACTGCTTATTGCAGTTAATTTAGTTATTGTTTTGCTTTTCTTTTAGTTTTATTCTTCGAAATTATTTTAACTGGGAACTTAGAGAGCAAAACCAACATGATTGTTAAAAGAACTGATAAGACTGCAGTATACTGGAATTAACTGGAAACAACTGAAATGAGACTGGGATAAATGTGCTGAACAGGTACCAGTCTCTCCTTTATGGGCCAAGTCTTTTTGCACTCTTCAGAATAAACTCTGCACACGCTGTAGTTTGGTTAAGAATGCTTTATTAGATGTTAACAATATCGGAATACTGTCTTTAATAACAGCACTGATAAACAATAACAGTCTGTAGAAAATCTTAAATGCTGGATAAACATACCCAAAGTTTCTACACGTATATTCTTATTCTCCTGAATAATATAAACTGAAACAGTTTTTTCCTCCTGAATAGTATTCTGACCTGACTTCAGTACTCAGGCTCGAGTGTCTGTACTGCAAAGACCTTTTGCGTATACAGTAAGTCCAAAAGCTAACTTAACTGACTCAACTGACTGTGTCTGAAGCATATCCTAATAATACCAAAATCCTATAATGTGTTACATGCCTCTTTAGCCTTTGTTTCCAAGCCTTGTCTTTTATGTGCCATTCTTTATCTAGCATTCCATTGCAAATACACATATCTTTCCCTTGAGAAAGGAACATTTTGTAGCTCTCCTTGACAACTGTTATTTCTGCACATCATATGCTTAGCCAGCAAGATTATCTTTTCCTTTCTACTGAACTGTCTTTCCCTGAAACTGGATACATACATAAAAACACAAGTCTGACTCTATTTTCAGACCTATTATTCTACCTTAATGTACTATAGTGAACTCATAGTGAAAACCCTCAGTCTAACAATGGTTGTTTGCCTTCAACATGTGCTTCATGTCAGCTTAATATGCTGCTTTGAAGTTACAGACTTAATACAGGGCTGTCTTTGTACATTACTACTCTACTGGAGAACATCTGAGGTCCTTCCAAGTTTACTGTTGCAATATTACTAACTGATGGGATATCCTGCCAAGGATAGCCATACATCTGTCCAGCATGCCAAAAGGCATCTTCCTTGCACCACAAGTCAGACATATGACGTAAGCCAGAAGGTATGAGGTACATAAGGGTTGCACAAGTGAGAATTACCTCAGAACTTATTTGCTACTAGCCCAAAATCAGAGCTTCATTCGTCTTCAGTCTGTGAGCTGTATGACTAGTTCAGCTTCCTAGGGCATATAGGTACCACACAGGGGACCCTTCCTTTTCTTACTGCTTCATGTAGTTTTTGTACATGTCATCTAAGTGAGGGAAATGAGATGTGGGAAGCAAATTCTGCAGAAGGATCATCACAAAAAAAATTTTTTTTTGTCTTGGTGCCAAATGTAACTGTAATTTATCAGTCCTTCATCCTTAAGCCACCTCTCTTCCCTGAAAATATATTTGGAAAATCAAAGGTTTAAGGAGCTTGTATACAGCATGATGTCATCTGAGACCTTCTTCCCCAAAGTCAATCCATTGCCAAAGAAAACACCTACAAAGTCAAAGCTCCAGGTGTGGGCTGTACATCTCAACTCGAATGTCTCGTTGTGTCCATTGAATAGTCCTAGGACTATTCTGTGCCTTCTGCTGTCACAGCCATTTTTGGAGGCTGATATGGGGCAACCCATTCATGTGTGGCTGATCCGATGTCTGTTTCAGACAGGAAGGGGGAACCCTAGCTGGTTATTTCCAAGATAATGTAGGAGATTCCTCAAATTTTAGAAAGGAAATACATGGTTCTCTCATACAGGTATGTCAGAGCTCTGATCCTGCATGATATGTTTAGGCAGCTATTTCTACTTAGAAGAAACAGAAAAAGAAGCATACCCCCCCCCCCAGTGGTGAGAGACCAGCAAAAAAGAATAGCAAGAATTTACTCAGGGACTGTTTAAAGCCATGAGGTCTTTGAAGCCCCCTCCATTTTTTTAATCTGTTCATACTGCTACTACTACTCTCATCACTCTGAAGAGACAAATTCACTCCCCTAGTTAATTTCTGATGAAGAAGATACCTTTTTTCCTGACAGTCCATTAAATAAACTTTCTTTCAGAGATACAGTCGTCAGAATGATGCAGTATTTCAAGTAGGGAGGTGACAAAATCACTGATGCACAATAGAGATATTATGCCCTTTTGGATATGGAAACTAATAAGCCTTCTAACCTGCCCCATCCTGGATGCTCTCCTGGGTACCTTTACTAATGCTTCTATGAACCCAGAATCCCACTTCCTCCTTTTAAAAAAACAAATATGCTTTGGTTATGGGATGTTTTATAGAGCCAAAAACTTTCTCACTGCCACAACTAAAGCTACACTTGAAACTACTTATCTCCTCCTCACAGTTCTTTATGGTGCTCCCATCCTTGCTAACCTTCAGGCATTAGAAAAATAAAAAGTTGAGCAATACTATAACAATTGGCATTAGAAAAATAAAAACTTGAGCAATACTATAACGAAGTTGCTAAATTTGCAGCAAATACCCCTTTAAGAACGCACCACTGTAAACTCTAAAAAGCCTACATTGTTTAGAACTACCCCATCATCTAAAATATACCTTATTCTTACCACTTATAAAATTATCTAGATTCCATCTGCTTGTCCGACACTAAATTAAGTTCTTCATAACTACATTCTAGTCGATCATTATTTTCCAATGACAAAAAACTCCCTTCTGTCCACAAACCTATTAAATCTGCTGGGTATTGTCTGTACTCGTGCTATGTTGCTAAGACCTGGAAATCCTTATTTCTATCCATCAGGTCAGTATCCTCCCTCCCATCCTTCAAAACCATTCTGTAAAACTTCCTAGCCAAAAGCTATCTCTGTTCTTGCTCAACACCAGGATTAACGCTATCCCTTAATAGGGCAAATACCTATTCATGCCTTTCATCTCCTTATTCTCCCTTCTTCACTCACTTCCTTACTGCTATCAATTTATTTTTCCTGGCTGTCTCTTTAAATATATCATAAGCCTGGTTTTCTATCACTTCATACTGTAATTCTTGTTTGTATTATACTAACTTGCCTTTAATTTCTCTATAAGCAGGCTAAAATTTCTCTGTTAAGTCATTGTCATATAACTTGTATCTGCTCTTTTTGTAATACTTTGGAGCTTTTCTCCCCGGACTTCTACTGAAAATGGGCAGGTACCCAGTCGGACTTTCCCAGTAAACAAATCCTTCTGTAATTTCACTTTTTACAGAGAAGCCCACTAAACTCCTGCTGTCATCCAATGTATTGCTTTCTGTTAAGGATAACGGGGCCATGGGCAGGTGTGGAAAAAATGTTTATACCTCTGCTACCTTTGCCTTTAGGGCTGTTAATTATTAGATGCATATGACAAAGTATGTTTTGTCTATTCTGTCTAACCTGGTGGAAATTATTAACACTATGCCAGCATCAGATAACAAGTTAATAAGTCTGTAGCTTTAACAGTCCTTAATTTTGCCTCTCAGGTGGTCAGACATTCAGTTAAGTGCAATTATGATGCTGCTGGTGCATCCACTAGAGTGGCTCCATGAGGGTCTGTCATTCATATTCAGGATTAACGTTCCAGTCCTACCAGAGAATGGCAAGGACAAGTTGTCAGATTCTCCTCTGGACAAATAACATTGTTTTGGATCTGTATCTGCTGATCACTCCAAGTCCTTTAGGAAAAGGGAAAGGTTATGCAAGACATGAATCAGATTTTCATTTCCCCTCTACATAAATTCCAGAGGAATTGTTCAGTTGAAGTTGTCCACTTTGTTAAAAGAGAACAAAAGCAACTATAAAACAGCAAAAGGCCTAACGAGCAGAGATTTCAAGACAAAACAGGACAGAACAATAAAGGATGTAAGCTTTCCTTTTCTGATAAATGTGAGGCTTTATGACTATTTCCCTATACTTCCCCCTTCACCTCGCCAGACTACCCTATTCCAAAGACTCTCTCTCTCCTAGCCTGGAAGGAGATCACTTCAGACAAGTGGATTCTTTCTATAGTAGAAAATTAGTACAGAATGTCCTGAAAGTCTCCCCCTGCCTTCTCAGGAATTCCTCAGCCTCCTCAAAATCAGTTGCCTCATCTTTGATCTTTTTTACAGGATGTCTTACTGCAGAGAATTATTTATGCAGTTCCCTTTTCTCAGTGTGGTAGAGATTTTTACACAAGGATGTTTCTGGCCCCCAGAAAGGAAGGTTCTTTCCTTCCCCAACATCTTTCTCAATGTACCAAGTTTCAAAATGCTAACACTGTTATTAACAATGCTAACAAGTCCCTGTTTTCTATGATCCTCCCACAGGCCTTTCTAGTATCTCTGTATTTGAAGGATGTTTGCTAGCACATTCCTACCCATCCTCTTTTTAGAAAATTCTTGAGATTCTCTGTGTTTTCATCTCATTAGTTTTCTACTTTGCTTTTGGTCTTTCTACAGCCCAAGGATATTCACAGTGTCTAGCTCCAGTTATGGCCTTTTGAGGACTACAGGGAGTCCAAATACTCCCTTATATGGATAATTTGCTTCTCCAAGACCTTTCTCTTTTGAAGGGACTAGATTTCACAATGAATCTTTCCTCAGTTTGGAGTTCATTCTGAACTTAAAAAAGTCAGTTAAGACGCCCTCACCAGATTTGATAATCCCAGGGTCCACGATCACCACCCTGATAATGATGGCCATCCTTTCTTTGGACAAAGTTCTTCTTTGGTTCTTAGCACAGATCTTTTGGAGCTTTCTTGAGAGCCCAGAGGTTCATAGCATCAACCATTCTTATGCTTCCTTATAACAGGTTTCACACAAGGAAGATTCAGTGGTATCTCAAGTCAGCCTGTGTTCAAAGCTGCCACCCACAGAACTTCCTGATTCCTCTCTTGACTGCATCAGGAAGGTGCTAATTTAATGTGCCAATCAGCTTTCCCTCAGTCTGAGGATACTGTCTGTGGTTCCACACCCTTGCCAAGAGCTTCAAACAGATGCTTCCAAACTGTCTGTTCTGACAATATCAAGGTCCAAGGGGTTTAGTCTGCCAAGGGGAGGAAAGACTATGCAAATGTCAAAGAGATGAGGGTTCTAATTCTAGCCCATCAGGTTTTGCATCACTTTTGGACTCATGGTACATAAACAAGCAATGGGAACCAAGTCTTGCTGCCTTTGCAGATTGGCATTGATGGCATGGGAAATTGCTATTCATCACAATCTTATTCTTCAGGGAGTTTAAATTCCATCCAGACAGGATCACAGTTGCAAAGACATTGAGCAGATCTAGGGTGGACCCTCGTACATGAATGTTAAACAGGAAGATCTTCCTGGACATTGCCCATCAGTGGGATACTCCACAGACAGATTTTTTTTGCCTCATCCTCCAACAGACAACTGAAGTGGCTCTGTTCCAGACTTCCAAGTCCTCAGACATGGAAGACAGAGGCCATATCTTTTTCTTGGAATGGTAGATTCCTCAATGCTTTCCATTGCCTACCTCTGTTGACGAGAGTCCTTTGCAAGATTATGAAGAGCAAGACAAACTTCTTGCTGGTGACTCCCTCTTGACCCAGACAACATCGGTTCCCCATTTATTCCATCTGGATCGAGGTCATCATCACAAGTTACACCACAGGATGGGTCTACTCACACAAAGTACAAGAACTCTTTCATTCACCCTCATCTTCAAACTCTACAGTTAACTCTTTGGGTGACAGAGTTTTAATTCCTTTCAGGCACCACTTTTTTGAGACCATGCTCCAGGTTTTACAGGAGACTAGAAAACCAGCTAATAGGAAAATCTTATGTCTTAAAATGGATTTTCTTTGTGGTGCAAAAAGAGGAACTAAGATCCTTTTTCAGAGGGAATCCACATAGTTCTCTTATGTGTTTGAGTTGTTCAACTTGGGTTTGGCATACTGTTCTTTGGAAATTATATGTTAGCCATTTCTGCCTGCCATTAAAGCCACCCCTTTCTGCATGTTTTGATGTCAAGCAGTGTTTGAAAGGAGTCCTACAAATTAGGCCGCCAAGAAAGCCTGTTCCTCCTCCTTGTGACTTAAACCATGTGTGGGGAAAAATGACTCTATCTCCATTTGAATCAGCTGCCAGTTCTTCTTTGGAAATTTGTACTTGGAAAGCTGTTTTGTTAATAGTTCTTACCTCTGCCATGAGAGTATCAGAGCTTCAAGCTTTGCTGGCAGTTCTGCTTTTCCATAAGGATAGGGTTACTCTAAGAACTAATCCTTCCTTCATGCCTAAAGTGGTTAATGAATTATCCCTGACACAATCCATCAATCTTCCTGAATTTCTTCCATTCTCATCAAACCAAAGAGGAAAAAATATTTCATTCTTTGGATGTGTCTAGACAACTCAGATTTTACTTGGCTAGAACTAATGACATTTGGAAATCAGATCAGCTTGTTGTGAATTGGAATTTTCTGTCTGTGATCAAGCTATTTCTTCCTGGATTTACCAAGCTATTTCCTTTTGTTATTCCTTTCATGGGAAACAGCTTCCCATACTGTAAAGGCTCATTCCACTAGGGCTATAGCATCTCTGAGAGCCTTCTTCAATGGTTTGGATTATATTGCAGCAGTGATCTTGGAAGGACTTAGTGCAGGTGTGTAAGAACTTACCATAAGAGTATATGTCTTGTTGATCACTGTTGCAGTATTACACCCCACCCTCCTTCTACCTGCTTGTACCTGTCTTGTATTTTCCTGGCCAGGGTAGATATTTTCTTTTCCTTCTCTCTGTAGACTATGTACACGTGTAAATAATTACCTTTTCTTCTGCTTCACTTTAGTCTGAGGCAAGAAATCTCTGAGGTAGTTCACGCTCATACTTCGCTTATGTACCTTTTGCCTTAGGGCTTAGGTCATTCATTGGACATATGATGTGAGGAAGGAGCTCAGGCTTTTGTATGCTGGCTGGACATATGGCTATCCTTGGCATTACTGCCCATCAGTAATACTGCAACAGTGTTCAGTAGGGCATGTATTGTTATGGAAAGTTCTTACACAACTGTATTTTCTACAAAAGGGTATTGTATATATGACACATTTCTGGATATGTTTTATGAATCCCAGCCAGAGTGTTATAGCTTTATGTATGAAGCAATGAATAACAGTATAGTAAAAAAGTAAGTGAATACTGAGGATATTCTTTCATACTGAAATAAAGTAGGGTTTGTACTGAGGTACTGAAATGCACAGAATTCATAAGCCTGCAATGATTTAAAGTACAGTGACATATAATGCATTTATTAGAAAGTATATTTATTTTTAAAAATTACCTCCTGTGCTTAATGTGGAAATATTTTAAAAAGGGGGTGTACTAGAGCATAGTTTTATACTATAGTTCTTTAACCAAGAATATTTAGTACAGAATGTGATTCATAGTAAGTAAACTTTATTGTCATTTAAACCGTACAGTCATAAAGTGCACAGCAGAATGAAATTATGTTCCTTCAAGCTCATGATACAACACAGACCATCACAACAATAAAACACAAGCAGTTACATCACATATACAGTAAACACACACATGACACAGAGTCCCAACCAAACGAAACTCCATCTCCGCACCAGCAAGTCCCAGTCCAGTTTCACCAATCCAACAAAAATAGACTTTCAAGAGTCCGAATCAACATACATCCAAGCAGACAGTCTGGTCTCCACCATCTGCCCTTGTCCAGGTCAACGATCACAATCTCCACGATCCTCCATCAGCTTCGACACCAACCCCGTCTCTGCCAGCAACAGTCCAGTTCCACCTTCACAATCCAATCGAAACTGGCACAACACCCTCTGACACTATCCAGCACCCGGTCACCACCATCCATTCTTCTCAGTGTGCCTCTCCATATACAGGCCTGAACAGCCATGACCAGGCCAATCGCTCCAGCTATGCCCGCCACGCCAACCACTCCAGCTACCTGAGTTAATTCGGAACAGCCCCCGATCCAATCGATCCACCAACACCACGGCTGCCTTCTCTCCACACTCAGTCACTTAGTCACCAGTGACTCTGGAAATACTGCCCAACTACGAAAAAAAAGACAACACAAGACAAACAACGGGAGCCGAAGAGACCGCTACCACATATGGCACCATCTTAGCGCAATTAAATTCAAAATTCAAATTCAAATTCATGTAGTTGAATTCCCATTCTGTGGCTCATTCCATGATGCTTGCTGATAAAGCTTGCATTACAAGTTAAGCTTCTGTCTTGTTCATTCTGATAGTCCAATATACCAATGGTACACAAATTCCAAAACAGAATAATAAAGTCAAGAGTCTTTTGTCATTTTAAATGAAGCCAGAAAGTTGCCCCAACACAATGTTTGGAGTCAAGTATCTGTAAATACATTGAAGTCTGGAATCCCTCCAGAAGACCAAAGAAGGAAAATCTTCCCCAGTAGGATAACTGAAATGGGAGTCCTGGCTGGATTAATTGTCAAGGGGCCTAAACATATAATATAATCATGAGGTACAGCAAAATGTAATGATTCAAGGAAATCCTCCACGGGATTAAGGGAGTCGGGGGGTTCCACTATAGGGCTAACAGACTTGTCAGCTGACAGCAGGCTAAATGGTAGTGGCTGAAATGTGGTAGCAGTAAAAGGGTTTGAGAGGTACCACAGCAGGACTAACAGTCAAGGGGCAATAGACAACAGTTAGGGGACACGCTATAGATTAATTGCAATAAAGCAGTCACACTTGTTGTTTGGATACTGGTTTGAATTTGGTATGTCTGCTCAACATCAGAATTTAGTTTTCAAAAACATGCAGGTAAAAGTGGGTAGAATTCCTTAGATCTTTACATTTGCTTCCACCTATTTGCTTTTAGTTGCAGTTGGTGCGTTACATGGTTTTGTTATTAGCAAAATATCAAAAGAATTTAAGCGCTTCTGGATGATGGCCCTACTTGTAAGGAGGGTGGGCAGCAATCACAGGGCTAATTACTACCTAAACCTATCTATGGATAAATAAAATATCCAAAGAGTGCAGATCACAAAAAAAAAATAAAAATAAAAAAAAAAAAAAACAGTATACCTTCTGGAAGAGAACAGGGAGTGAAAACTACACTATGTAACTAAACGACCCCAACAAAATAACAAATTATATAAAGCATTTTAACTTACTAACGCAGAGGCTACAAGAAAATGTTTACTCTTTATGTTTTGTCTTACATTTTTCTGGAACTAAAGAGGAATATGAGAATTTATGCAGCTGAGTTGTCATTTTCTGTGAATAAATCTTAAATTTCACTGAAAATGAATCTGTAACAGTAAGGGTGAAGGGTGGGGGATGGGAAGGAGTTATGTTTTTAGACTATTAAATTGAAGAGTTGCAAAAACAACTGTGAAGGCAGCGACAGAGACAACAGCATAAATAACTACTAGACAGATACCTAAGTGAAGCCTGGGAGTGCACATATTTCACTGGATTTTGTTTTTCACAGCAACCACTAAGCAGCAGGGGGCCCAGGAATCTCCTTGTTTATGCAAGCTGTTTCTGTAGTTCCAAAAGAATGAGAAAACAAAACTAGCTGAAAAGGTGGAATGCAATTTCCTATGATTCAGTAGAAAAGCAAGCCTAGCATGTTAGTGAGACATGGGAGGTCTTGGGCAGGTGTGATCATGTTCTCTCCTTACTAGATGTTTTGTGCAACAATAGATCATTTAATTCTTTTATAAAAGAAATAAATGAACACGTATGAATTTGACTCAGTTTTGCAAGCATTTTTATGTGTACTTGTTTTGTTTTTGAAAAACTATATAAACTCAGTAACAGTTGCAGTTTACTATTGTAGCCATGTAAATCAGTTCTGATAGGAAACATCTGCTACATTTGTTGGCTGCCTAATTGTTTCACCATTTCTAATCCATGCTACTCTATAAGATAATCAGGTTTTTTATTTGCAGTTTTAAGACAAGCTGAACTTTCTGTTGTAAACGAAGATGTTTACAACCAACAGTAAACTTCAGTGAAAGGGTTTACTTTGCAATGCTGAAAATAATAAAATAAACTGGATATATTTAAACAGAGAGAAGTTGCATTCTTGTCTGACTGTGAATGCAATTTTATTCATGGTAGCTTGCGTTTTCGCCATAAAATATTCACTAATATAATGTCACCATACATTTGCTCTGCTTTATTTTAGCAGCTTTATGCTGGCCTTAATTGTTTAAACTTGCAAGCCTTTACCTTAACTTTCCTGAGTTCTTAAAATGAATGTAGCTAAAAAAATGGTAGATATTTTGTACTGTACTCTGGTACTGTAAATGCTTTTCTGAATACAAAGCTACAGCTGTATAGCTATTGCGCTGACATTATTAGCAATATAACAGTACAGTAGATGCCCTCATGTGCTTGACAAAGTATTAACTGCATGCAAATGTTTTACATAACCAAGCAAAAAAGGATAATGGGACACTGGCGTGGTTTATTTATTTAATTCACTTTGTTAAGCACATCAGTCTTGCTGCTCCTAAGAATCTTTTAAATGCTATGTTTTCACAGTATGTAATCAAACTATGTGGTTTATTTCTGGGGACAGGAAGTAAAGAAGACAAAAGGTGAACATTGAGACTGCACTGGTGATGGCAGCAAGAGGGTGCAGAAGAAAATTCATGTACCTCTTTTGCAATTAAACAAGAGTTCCTGTGCTTTTTATTATTGCTGTTTGATATGAAGTCATGAATTTCTTTAATCAACTCCTTAATAACAGTTGCTGAAGCTGTAACTTTAACTTAGATGCTTCCTTCTATTTATTCCACTTCCGAATCTGCAACGACTCCTCTTCAGTACTACTAAACTTGATGCACACTTCCCCAGCAAATACAGTGCAAAACTGAGCTTAGTGGCTCTGACCACTTACCACCAGAATAAGGCACAAATCCTTGAGTAATAAGGGACAACGAAGGACGTTTTTTAAAATATTAATACAATTAACTTGAGAAGATCACAGAAAAAGAAAATGTGAATTAGCATGCATTTCATTTTCTGAAATAAAGAACTCTACAACTCTGGTTTTTGTCATTATCTACTAAGTGCAGTCCACTACTCCACTACTTTTTTTCCCAAAATCACTAATTTTAGGAGCGATTAAGAGACGGAACAAATTCTGAGCCAAGATCAGAGATGTTCCTGTAAATAAAGGACAGCTGAGAGGCATACATTATCTCCAATAAACTGAAAAAAACACCTACAAACTAAATGTGATTGCTCATGTACTAAATATTAATTAATACGACTGTACCACTATAGAGCATATGCCCAATAAAGATATACATTCTATAGCATAAAAACCCACATATTTTCACTATATCATCCTTACTTTAATTTTTTTCCTTCTTTCTTGTTTTAGCAATAAAATATGACTAAGTTAATTTCTTTAAATATAGTAGATAGCATTGAACCTGTGAATATTGTACCATTTTTTATATAGGATCATGGGTAGTTACTAGGCAAGACATCTGGGATATCATTGAGGAGCCTAGCCCAGTTTCCCACTTGCCCCAAAGTGCTGTCTAGTTAAGTAACTTGCTCATGGTACACAATAGACAAATAGAGGCTGAAGAAATCAAATCCTGTACCACAGGAGGCAGCTCATTAATGGCCCATAGCCTTAATTCTCTGCTGCAATAACTGCCAGACTATCTGCTTGTGTAAATATATTGTCTGATTTTTGCTTACACTTTAATGTAACATCTGCAGCATTCACAGGCTTATATATTATACTGTTTTCTACTATTACTTAGCTGGATTCCAGGTCATAGCTGAGAAGGAACAGTCAACCAGCCCAGTTATCAAATTGCAATGCATACCTAAATAAATGTCCACTTACACCACCATTTTACCTTCCCTCTCTCAATCCTTTAATTACTTTACATCTCCAATCATGTACTGTATGAAATAGCGCCATCTATATTTGAGATCCTTTAACTTTCCTACATCCTACTCTTCTTCTTCTTTTTCCCGGTTAGGGGTCGACACAGCGGATCACCTGTTCGCTCATGATTGGCAGTGGAGTTTTGCGGTGTCGAGTTGCCAGCCCGGCACATAACCTTTCACAGGAGGCACAAACACACACGTACTCACACCTAGGGCCAATTTAGAGTGTCCAATCCACCTACAAGCATGTCTTTGGGATGTGGGAGGAAACCGGAGCACCCGGAGGAAACTCACTTGACCACAGGGAGGACATGCAGACTCCACACAGAAGGCACCCCAGCCGAGGATCGAACCAGAGAACCTCTTGCTATGAGGTGGCAACGCTAACCGCTGCACCACTACGGCTGCCCTTCCTACATCCTACTCTCTGACTCAGTAATAATCTGCATACTAATCACATTTTCTTAGTCTTATTAGCTCTGACATCACTGAATCAATAAATAACCAACAAAATAATTATTCATATGTCAGACGTAGGTAAAGTATCTTATGTTTGTTTATTCTTTCATGATCTTATTGTAATGCTTCACTTTGATATGCTGGTCAATTTTAGTGAATCACTATAAGAAATGCTATTTCATGCTGCTGGGCATTTTCTACATGATGTGTAACTATGTAATATAATTACTTTCTTTTTTTGTGGAGCTTTTCTTCTCAACCTCTCCCGAAAAAGGGGTGCCAGCTCATCAGATTATCCTGATAAAGAAATGTGAATAATAAAATACATGCATACATATATTCATAAATGTGCTTATAACATGAATAGTTGAGCCTGTACAGTTTATCAGTAAATATCTCAGAAATTAAAATACGTTAAAAGCATTTTTTCAGAGGCAGGAACCCCATGGATGAGCTTTGTCCCCCCCACACCTCCTTTACTTTATTATTCTCACTGTTTTATATTACCCTGGAGAAGCAAAAACCATCACACAGTGAAAAAGAAAAACTGCCTTGCATGTTCTCTAGGAGGCTGTGATCTTGAAGAGTATAAAAACACAGTAGCACTTGAATACTAGCACATTGTAATCTCATTATGTGTTGTATGTTTTTTGTGGTACTATCGATGTGATTACTATATGGCCTGGGTAGTAGATAAAGAGGATTTCATACTAGCACATGTACATGGTTAACAAATAATTAATAAATAAAGCAAGCACAAACACCCAAGCATTTATGATCAAGCTATAAAGCTGAAGTGATTGTGAAACAAGTAATGATTTATTGGGCAACAGCACTTAAGCCACAATTTCATAAAAAAATAATTTGTATTTTTACATAACTATATCTATATTCATTAACTGACCCGCGGTGGTGGTGCTGCTGCGGTAGCGTTGTCGCCTCACAGTAAGACGCTGTCCGGTTCGATTCTCAGCTAGAGCGTCTTCTGCGTGGAGACATGCATGAATGGGCGTACCTTTGTTGAAGGTTGTGCGTCAGGCATGGCAAGCCGGTACGTAAAAATCAACTGCCAATTATTAGCGGACCGGAGTTCCGCTGTGGTGACCCCTAACCGGAAAAAGCCGAAAGACACAAATATCTATATTCATTAATTATTTAAATGGGGGAGTTCATTAATATTCGAGCATTTGCCAAGGCAAACATGTTGTCAATGAGACCAAACCAATGTCATCTGGGGAGGTGTTAGCTTACCTTATTCCCCAATGTTGTGTGCAGTCTAAGCACTGTAGTGATTGGTGTTCACATGGTCACCCTCCCCTTCCCACTCTTGAAAGCTATCCTTATTGACACAGTTAGTTATTTGGCATCAGTATGGGGAAGTAAGCCTCTACTTTTCTGAGTCACTGGTAGTGGTGACTGTCCTCAACAGGTGGATAATGTGGCAGGCAGAGTGATGATTCATGTTGGAACAGAGGAGGCACTGTGTACACTACCTGATTTGCTGGGAGGAGTTGGACAGCACAGGAGGGAGAAGGCCATCTGGTCATTTAATGGAAAAACAGTTAATTTGATGTTATACATACAGTTTAATTTTGTTTTAAACAATTGGTTTATGAAGTTATTACAAACAATTGGTTTATGAAGTTATGTATCTGATTCTTTATGCTTGTATTTATTCTTTGTTCTGGGACTGGAGTTTTTATAGTTAACAATTTCAGTTCAGAGTTGTGGTACTTCTTTACTATCTGTTTTAGCAATGGTGTACTCAGACAGTTTCAGGAGTAGAGAACCGAACTCCAAGAGGCAGTGCAAAGTGTTTGAGTGCTCAAGAAAGTAACTCAGCACAAACTAGTGCAAAAAATAAACATTAAAAGAAGAACAAAAATCACAGTCAAATATTGAACTGTTTCATTTATTAAAACAGAAGAGTAAGCTTTGGCACATACCTGGTTCTTCTTTAGACTTCATTTCTCACACAGACCAGCACAGATTGGAACAGTTTGCTAGCTAGCAGCAAATTTCAATGCAGTATGAATTCTGGCATCATCAAAAAGATATCAGTTTGCAGTTTTGAAAATATG
>NC_056749.1:211540776-211545776 GCF_019279795.1 Protopterus annectens | reverse complement strand
GGATTCAGTCAAATGAAGTTTCTATCATCTGATTGGGATCCATCCATCCATATATATATATATATATATATATATATATATAGAGAGAGAGAGAGAGAGAGAGAGAGAGAGAGAGAGATAGATAGATATATACATCCCTAATTAGAGCAATTGTTAAGTGCAGTACCCCCTTTGTGGTATTCCTGTGAAGACATGTTAAGCAAATGGAAAGGCCCCAGAGCTTCCTAAACAAGAAGATTGTTGGCCTCATGTCCCTGAAATACCAGGAAAGATTTGAACTGCTGTCCCTTTAACTGGTTTCTTAAAGGCTATTGTGGGTGATCTATAACTTGTATTCCATACTATTAAGAACCCTGTTCTCTTTGAGCTCCTGTATCTTTGCAAGTCAAATAGCTCCACTAACACCAGAACTAGGGATTGAAATCTTTATCAGTGCACAAATAAAATGTACTGGGAAGACAAATTTATTAACCATCTACCCTATGTCTGGAACAGACTTCCCCTGCATGCTAAAGTGACACCCCTAGCATCCTTCAAATTAAATTTGGTTAATTGGATGGGTACCCACAAACTTTCTCTGAAATTTACCTGCTTTGACTTTCTTGAGAAGCTGGGCACAGCATGACGGCAGGTATTGGCAAGGCCCAAGTGGTATTATGATTCAGTTGCCTTGAAATTTCTGTGAAGGCAAATATTTGTTATATTCTTGTGACTAACTCCTGGGTAATAATTAACTTTGTTCAGATATTTGCAAGCCAGTGCCTCGACTCAGTGACATTGCCCTAAGCTCCAGATACTAACTAAACTTGTAATTAACTACAGAAACCATGCCTTGGATGAATGGACTATTTTGCCACGTTTCAGCTAGTGGAAACGTTAATGTATATTGGAGTCAAAACTTACTAATGTCATTTCAGATCAAATTTTACAATACTGTTTACCCAGCTGTGTAGTGCTCTGACTGCCACCCAGACAACCCATGTGGGAACTGAGTGGCTAAAGCTTGCCCATCCTGGGGGAGATTGTGGTAGTTCCTGGTCAACTCAACTGCCTCTCCAGTACTGCTGACTAGGCTTGGAGCTTAGGATTTTGGTGTGGGTATCGGGAGGCTTCTCAAGCCAGTGATGGTAGCCCTTATCTAAATATGTGAAGGAGTATGTAAGTGCAGGATAGAGAAGCATAGGCATTTCTTACAGTGATGCATGTGTGCATGTTACCATCTCTGGTACGGGTAGGGTTAAAATAGAAACACCCATAGCTCACATAGTAGATGATGCAAAGCTTTTGCATCATGTAGGTCCCTGCCGAGTGAGTCAGGAAGTGCTTCTGATCTGATATTTCCTGTATTTTGTGTGTGTGTGTGTGTGTGTGTTTCTGCATGTGTGTGTGTGTGTGTGTGTGTGTGTGTGTGTGTGTGTGTGTGTGTGTGTGTGTGTGTGTGTGTGTGTGTGTGTGTGTTTCTGTGTGTGTGTGTGTGTGTGTGTGTGTGTGTGTGTGTGTGTGTGTGTGCGTGCGTGCGTGCGTGCGTGTGTGTGTGTGTGTGTGTGTGTGTGTGTGTGTGTGGTGTGTGTTTCTGCGTGTGTGTGTGTGTGTGACAGGTTGCTTTGTACATCGTTTCCACTGGAGGTGGTATATGACTTTGGTTAAGGTGAAAAGACTTCACATGCTCATTATCATTACATCATAAGTTCACAGGTAGGTACTAGGCTATTGGCCCTAGGGCCTATATAAGCCTAGCCAATGGTACCCTGGCTTTCGCCACCCAAGACAATTATTTTCCTGTGCCCTTGTCCAGCAGAGCCACAGAGATGATCCCGGGGTGAATTTCCTATTTCCCATCCAATCATCAAGATTTTTCTTGAAGAGTGCTAATGAGGAGCTCTGTTTGACATAGATAGGTAGTCTGTTCCAGAGTATGGGAAGTCTCTGGGACAGGAATCTATCCCTCCAGCATGTTCTGTTTATTGTGGTGACAAGGTTTAGGTCCCTAGAGTGTGTAGCTCAGATGGATTGGGATTTCTTTAAGTGGAGCATGTCCAGCAGCTCTGGGTTTGACATAGCTTTGCATGTTAGGCAGAGATTGCCTCTGAGTAGGTGATATGCGATGGAGTAAAGCTGGAGTTTTTTGAGATGGTCTGCATAGGTCATCTGTTTGAGGCTGGTAATCTTCTTTGTGAGGTATTTCTGTGGCCTTTCTAGTTGTTGTAGATGTCATGTGAGGTACATACCAAAAGGGGCGTTGTACTCTATAATGGGTCTAATGAGTGACAAGTAGAGGGGAACATTTACCTCTTTTTTCCTGGATGAGAAACCTTTTGTGATGAGGTGTGCCATGTAGAAGGATTTCCTGACTACTGTGGCGATGTGATTATCAAAGGAGAGACTACTGTCCAACTGTGTCCCAAGGTCTCTTATCACACTTTCGGTGTTAAGTAGACTACCACCTATGTGGTAGCTCATGGTACAGAGTTTTTACCAAAGGGGATGACAATGCACTTCTTGGCATTGCGCTTGAGGCCATGGCTTTGACATCAGGCATCTGTCTCTATGAGGCCCTTTTGTAGGATGTACACATCGTTAGGAGTTTCGATTATGGCTCCTAGTTTGCAGTCATCTGCGAACTTCATTAGCCAAAGACCTTCTGTGTTAGCCTGTACTTCAGAAAAGTAGTTACCAAACAGGAGAGGACTCAGGACTGAACCCTGTGGTACTCCACTTGTCACTGGTCTGAAGTCAGATTTGGAGTCTGCTTCTTTCACAGTGTGGGTTCTGTCAGTGAGCCAGTTGGGAACCCATCTTGTGAGATGGGGATTTATACCTAGTTTAGTGAGTTTATCTATAATTCCAGAGTGGGGGGTGGTGTCAAGTAAACAAAATCATTATCTATTTCTCCTAAACATGGATATTTTCTATCAGGTGAGTTACGCTTGCTCATCATCTCCAAATTTAGATTTGTATGCACTAATTACCAACTGAGTTCATTCTGAAGCTTGCAAACATCATATATATTTCTGAGGAGCTGTAGAATATTTTAAATGGTTATTGAGATCTGATCCCGTACTGCTAACTTGAAACAGTAGTCCTAAATAGCTATATGTGCTTTATTTTTTGCCTTTCAGTTTACAACAGACAAATACATTTGACATGTTTAGACTCACAAGCTTAGAACCAGTCATGGGACTGTTTTCTCGGAAATTATTTTTAAATGTTATAGAAAATATACATAGTTTATGTAATCTGACAATTGTGCACATATTCAACATTATGCCACCTGTATTGCAACAGGAGTTCGAGCTGTGTGCTATATAAGGCTGAATTCCCATGTTTCCTGCACACATTTTTATAAATATCTTGAAAAATATAGAGATATTGATATTTATAGATGATGTCAAATTTAGGCCTGAATGGTCATTTGAAATTGGTATACTGCTACATTTGCAAAACAGCGAGTTTAAAGTTAAAGTGTAGTTACTATTTAACTGCATAGTGACAAATATATAAAAAGGGATTGCTATAATATCATCATCTTAAAGTAAAATGTCTCTCATCAAAGAGTTTTCAACTGTAGAATTATTTTCTTTGTGTATAAAGATGTTATCAGAGGATGGTTAATAATTATAAACTGCCAGCACTTTTTGAACAGAGATTTCTGTACAAAAACTGGTTTAGGGACGATAAGCTGTCAGTGTCAGCCTTTCCCTTTTGGCCTGAGCAAGAGACACAGCTCTGGAAATATCCGCTGAGGATCTGAACAATGATACAAGTATGAATAAACATATTAAAAGAGATGACAATGTGTTCCTAACAGAAAAGGAAGGCTGAGCTTCTGTGAGTTATTCATTGTCTGACAGTTTTACTAGAAACCCATTTTCTTCCTGCTGTGGATCACACCAAGTTTGAGCAAGTACATAATCATATGTGACAGTTTGGAATGATTCTTTCTGATGAATTATTGAGCTTTAGTTGCTGTACAGTGCTTATGTGGATGTCCAGAGAAACAGGTCTAACTGCATGTTTGGGTTCTCATTTTTAACTTTGTAGAATGTGTTGCCAAGTGTACCTTTGCTGAAAAGCCATGGGTCATACCAGCTATAAGAGTGATTCAGGTTAAGCTTTGCTGATTTCTTCATTCCAGAAAAGAGATACAGAATATATTCACAAGAATCACCCACCAGAATGTTACCCTGGGACTATTTGCATGGATCAGTTTACAGGAGATATAAGTTTGCTGTTTGCCAAAGTATGTTCCACTAGGTAAAAACAGTCCACACATAGCTAAAAGCTATAGAGTATTCAAGATTGTTAGCAAAGGAGAAGTGCATTTGATAAAGACAGTAAGAATTCAAAGAGAGGTAGTCATATAAAATGTCAGTCTGAAACAGAAATGGTACCGGCAAATATTCCCTGTTAGTCTTTAAGATTTCTTTGAAAATAGATGGGACTGTTCAGGCATGAAAACTGATAAAGCAGAAAAAAATTCATCATATGATTAACATCATTGATAATGTAAATCAAGACAGTCAAGTTTACAGCGAGATTAAGATATCTCCAAAATAAATAAATAAATCATACTTCTCAACCTTTAAGCAAAATAAATCTGGACAGAGCCAAAAATAATGGAGGGACAAAGGTAGAAAAATAAGGAAATATTTTAAATGTTGTTCATATAAACTTAGAAAGTTGCTAAAATAACAGGTTTTGTTTTGGCGTGTATTTTCTTAAAGATATGGAGTCTGAAACTAAAATGCCTATCAGTATTTAATGACTTCAGTCGTCAATGAGTTTTTAAAAAAAACCCACAAATTTTATGAGGAACAGACCAAAAATATGAAGCAAAAATCAGGACAGTTGAGAGGTATGAATGACATTAATAAAAATGTGAACAATAATAATAAAAGTCTGTGAGCAGTTTGGGCATGCTGTTGCTGAAAAACTGTAAAGTAGCTGTTTCAGTTAGATAGTAGAGTTGTTACTTTGTATCTGTTTTAGAGAAAGTTGTT
>NC_056749.1:211515776-211535776 GCF_019279795.1 Protopterus annectens | reverse complement strand
ATATATATATAAATATAAGCAGTACACACTTAACAACTTAATACATATATTCTGCCTAATAAATGCACATGTTGTCCACCTAGTAAATACATATGCTTTAATACATACATCTCAACAAATGCTTGTCTTTAGTGATATCTGTGCTAGAAGCAGCTCAAGAAATACTGTCATATTGACCCAAAGCCCTGCATGTGTTTATGTAGTCTTCTCTTGTTAAAATAGTATTATTATTTTTTATTTTATTTTAACCTTCGAGATTTTAGCATTGGCTTCAATGGAACACTATCATTCAAACCCAAACCTATGTGTGCTCCTAAATGCAAAATCCATTTTACTTCCATGGCAGCAGATTGGGGAAATCAGAAGAAGCTGAGAATAGAGATAGATGGGAAGATAGTGGAACAGGTAAACAGCTTCAAGTATCTGGGATGGGTGGTTGAGGAGAAGGGTAGTCTGAATGAAGAGGTCAAAACTAGAATCAGAGGGGCTGCAGCCAACTGGCATAGAGTATCAGGTGTAGTATATGACAGAAGAATGCCAAAGAAGCTGAAAAGTAAGGTGTACAAGACAGTGGTGCGACCAGTACTACTGTATGGTACAGAAACCTGGGCAGTAAAGGCAGAACAGTTGAAGAAGCTAGAGGTGATGGAAATGAAGTGCCTGAGAAAGGTGGTAGGATGCACACTGCGGGACAGGCGAAGAAATGAGAACATAAGAGCAGAAGCCAAAGTAGCTCCAATTGCAGAAAAGATCAAAGAAAACAGATTACGATGGTATGGGCACATGTGTAGGAAAGCAGAAGACAATCTGGTGAGGGAAATTTGGGACAGACAGGAAGAAGGTAAGAGGAAGCGAGGGCATCCAGCAAAGAGGTGGATGGATTGTGTGAAAGAAGATCTGCGACAATCAGGCATGAGTGTTGAAGAAGGCAGGAGAGTGGCACTGAATCGAGAGAGTTGGCGACAGTTAATACGATACCCCAACCCCATGTAAATGGGAAAAAGGGGATGATGATGATGATGACTATGTCCCCCATCCAATTGCTACAGCTATCCCATCCAGCTACCTTCCTACTGGGCATCTGTGTTTCAACATTTTCAACTTCTAGGCTGGTTTGGATTTATTTGTTTACAAACAGAAAATGATTGACTTCAACAATTGGCTTAGCTTCTGGTGTCAGTCCAAGGGGATACAGTATCTGTCAGCCTGGGATGACATGATTGACAGACCTCAATGCTTTGCCAGAGATTGTTCTCCTCTATTACCTCTGGGATTTCTGCTACTGGCAGCAACACTTGTCACCCCCATAGTGCCTTTTTTAGGCAATGTCTCAAGAACAAAATTCCCGATGTAAAAACTCTATCTAAGAACATCCTCAAAGTTTTGCTGCTAAATGCTAGGAGTCTTAACACGAAACTGCATTCACTGGAAGCAGACCTCACCTTGGAAGACATAGACATTTGTGCAGTCACAGAGACCTGGATCAAGGCTGTGGACAGCACCCTAGCCATATCGGGCTACACCTCCTTCCACATGTTCAGACCACAAACTGAAGATATGAAAACTAAATCAGGCAGTGTATCAATATTCATTAAAGATAAATGCACCTCCAGATTGGTTAGACATGATTCCCTGGAGATACTTCAGGTGCAGTAAACTGTTGGTAGGACACCTGTTCAAGTCATTGCCAGCTCTAGGACCCCCTCCATGAATGAGGGCACCCACTCTACCTATTTGGACCTACTTGAGTCTATTAAGATACATCCAAACACCATGTTTTTGGATGACTTTAACTACCCATCCATTGACTGGGGAAATTACTCATGTGGAAACTCACGTGCCCAAAGGATCCTCGACTTTGTTAACTCCAATGCCCTGGAACAGCTAGTTGACACCCCCACAAGGGGTGCCAACATCCTGGACCTTGTGCTTATCAATATGAGGGACCACTGTAGCACCTCCATTGTAAAGTTTTTCCCTGGTGAGATCTGACCACAAATCAGTCTCATTTGTAGTTACTATCACACCTGAACCCCCACCACCCCCGTAGAACAAACTAAACTAAAAAACTTCTCCAAAACAAATTATAACCTTTTATGGGATGATATAAATAGCTTCTCTGCACCTCCTCCCTCAGATGGAACTGGCAACTATGCTGAGTTCTACACAAATGCTTTATACAAACACCTGAACAACTGCATTGATGCAGCCGTACCTGATAGGACCAAAACAAGCACCTCAAGGAAGGCAAACCCGCCTGGTGAACAGCTGCCATTAACAGGCTTTTCAATAAGAGGAAGAAATTACTGCCTAAGAGTAAGAGGGAGCGAGCCCCAAACTAGAAACACTCCCTCCACAGCTTAAATAAGCAAATAAGACTCCTTGTGTAGTCCTCCAAAACTAACTATGAATCCAAATTAATTCCTCAACTAAGGACAACCATAAGGCATTCTTTAGTTGCATCTGTAACCTAAAAGGAAAGGCTCAGATTTGTGCCAAACTGGTAGTTAATGATACCACATATACCAAGCCTGTGAACATTGCTAACCTGCTAGCCGACCAGTTCTGTGAAAACTTTACTCCCCCTTCCCTGTCACACTTACCCCAAGGCATCCCTATCACCTGTCCTCTACCCTGTATCTCTAAAGACCAGGTTGTGAGCACTCTCTCTAAGGTCAAAAACACAGTATCCATGGGACCTGATAACATCCCAGGGTGCCTTCTTCATGGGCTCAAACAAGAATTAGCAATGCCATTGGGTACTCTTTTCAATCATAGTCTAACCACTGGCTTCATCCCAGCTGAATGGAAAAAGGCCACCGTTATCCCCTTGCACAAAGGTGGTGCTTCCACTGACCCCAGGAACTATAGCCCTATTAGCCAGACTAGCCTTATCTACAAGGCTGTGGACAGAATTATCATGTACCTTATCAACAAAGACATTGGTAACCTCCAAACACTTGACCCTACTCGATTTGGATTTGCAAAAGATCATGCCTGTTAAAACTGGTGGACTTCTTTAAGACAGTTACAAGGCCCTTGATGAGGGGAAATCTGTGCATACAGCCTACCTAGACGTAGCCAAGGCTTTTGACACAATCCCCCACTCAGTCATAATTGGCAAACTCACCCAGCTAGGTATCAACCTGTATATCATTAGATGGGTTGCTAAATGGCTCACTGATAGATCCCATATAGTCAAAATAGGGGAATCCACCTCCAACAGCAGATCTGTAACCAGTGGTATTGCACAGGGATCAGTCTTGGTACTTCTACTGTTTGGAATCTATTTCTCTAAAGTGCAAGCTAAAACTAAAGGTCTGTGGCTGACAAAGTTTGCTGATGACTGCAAACTGGGAGTGGTCATAGAATCTCCAAATTATGTCAACATCCTACAGGAGGGTCTTACACAAACAAATGACTGGTGTCAAAGTCATGGCCTTAAACTCAATGAACAACACCCTAAGTATGCGCTCAGTGGTGAGAGACCTGGGCACACAGGTTGACAGCAACCATACCTTTGATCACCATGTCTCCAGGGTGGTAAGAAGGGCATTCTGTATTGCTCATCTCATACGTAAGGGCATTGCCTCCAGAAAAATAGTTGTAACCTCCTTGTACTCTTCCCTCATCAGGCCAATAACTGAGTACATGCTCCTTTTGGTCATTTTAACAGTATAGTGTTTATGTGTGTGTGTGTGCTTGAGCCCTTAAAGTGTATCTTTCATTTTCTTTGGGCTAATGGCTATGTGGAATTTGAGTGAGAAAGAGAGAGAGAGAGAATGTTTTGGCTGGATTCAGTTTTCTGTTTTGGTTAGTTTCAGTCTGCAAGCTGGATTTTACGGAGTTCATAAAATGAAATTCCACCTGTGTGTGTGTGTTTGTGTGCACACAAAACTGTTTTTTCTGAAATACGCCTATATGCATGGTTCATATTCATTGCTAATATATTGTATCTGATATGAGCTGTATTTGCAGAGCATATAGGTTTATAGGTTCATAAATCAAATTTAGGCAATCACTCCGCAGGCCATTACAATCCTAGCCAATAACCCTTATTCAAAAGATCCCCTCAGTCTCAAGGAAGGCAGCACAGTATAGACTGGGACAGCATTTGAGGTTGCCCATCCAAATATCTGGGTTTACCTTGAAACTGGCAAGGGTACTACTCCACTTGACATGTAGTGGAAGTTTGTTCCAGAGGTGGAGGATAAGCAGGGATATGAGTCTCTCATTCCAACCTATTTTCTTTATCTTTTGTTGAAGGGTTATTTCCATTATCCAGGTATTTTGGAACCATTTGTTCTGCAGAGGTACAGGAGGTCAAAGAGGATCGGATATTTCATGGCTCAGAAGGGTAGACACAGATCTCCAGGGAGAAGACTATCAGAAACCAAGTACAAAAAGAAAAGGCTGCCAGTCTGTCCTGATAAGTTTTTTTGCAGTCACTTTTTTTATTTATTTTTTTTAGTTAGGACTCCCTGAGGTCTCTCAAGTTAGTTGACATATTTAAACAAATACATACTAAAAGGATCGTTGTATTCAATAACGGGCTTGATGAGATATAAGTAAAGGGCAATTAAGACTTTGTTGGTTCTAGAGGAATGAACTGGCTTTGGAAATTAGATGAGCTACATAGAAGGCTGTCCAAACTACTGCAAAGATATGATGGTCAAATGATAAGGAATTACCAACAGGAGTGCCTAAATTATTTACAACAGTTTCTGATTTGAGGGATATGCTACCTACATAGTATGGACAAATGCTGTGTTTACCAAATGTATCTGTATTACATTTTTTATATTTCATTTGAGATCATTGTCCTTACATCAGTTGTTATTATGTTCTAACCCATGATGAAGCTAATGTAATAAGTGGAAGATTTTTGCTTAAAGACATACCTGTGCAAGAAGAAGGTTTCATGCTGTCTATTGTTACTCAAACATGGCATAAATGAAGTGCCTTAGAGGGATGTGAATCAGTGGTGGCTGGTGACTTCAAATCAAAGGGGGGCTGCAGGAGACATGTAAATGAGTGGGGTCAATAGGAAGGGGGGTGGCCAACTAAAAAGGGAAGGAGCTATGCTCAAAACCACAAAAAAAAAATAACTTTAATTAAACACGCTGCCCTGGGTGCCAAACCGTCATTATGAGAGTCCAATCAAGAAAACAATATTTCAATGCATTGGCTGCATGACAGCTTAATTAATATCTAGATGGAAACAAAAAGGTTGTGAGGCATGAAAAAATAAATTACTTTTTTAAATACATTACTGGAATGCCAGTCAAAATCAAGTATAAGAAAAACAAGCAGCACTCAACTCAAACCACTTCTCCTTGCACTGCAGTTCTAATTATAATTTATATTGAGCTTTACTAAAGTACCAAGTTGTTGTTGTTGTGTCTTTTGGCTTTTCCCGGTTAGGAGTCACCACAGCGGAACTCCGGTCCGCTAATGATTGGCAGTAGATTTTTATGTGCCGAGTTGCCAGCCCTGATGCACAACCTTCAACGAAGGTATGCTCATTCACGCATGTCTCCGCACAGAAGACGCTCTAGCTGAGAATTGAACAGGACAGCGTCTTACTGTGAGGCGACAACGCTACCACAGCACCACCACCACGGTTTATATTAAAGTACCAAGTAACATGCTGAAAGTAGCAATCTCTGTGATACCCTCAATTGTAAAAATGTTTCTTATCCAAAAAAGACCTGCTGCCTGACAACTATCTACTTGTTTCATGAGGAAAACATGATCAAAGTAAAAAATGAAAAGCAAGCAAGAAACAAGCTCAAGATACATTGCTTAAAGGATTACTGTAAAGGTAATGTACCGCATATGATAGATTGGCATTCTGTTTGGTTTACAGGTAAGGCCTGCAAAGATGACTACAAGTTTCCAACAAATGTAATGAGCTTCTTAATGTAATCCTGTCCTTTATTACAAATACTGTCATATGCATTTCAATACCCAAGGCTTATACATTATCTAGTTATGTAAGTATTCTCTGCATGGCAACAACAGAAAGGCTTTCAATGTTGGCAGTTGTTTAACAGTATGCTTATTAAAGCTTACTTGCATCTTACAATCTCAGACAAGCTTACCTGATGGTCATTAAAGCATTGCTACTTAAACACAGAGCAACAGTCACTTTCTGAGTAATAATAAGCATAAATCAACAGTATAAAAATATGACAGAAACCAGAACATTCTGCAAAATCAAGGACAGAATAAAAGTAGCACTTGTGTCTACCTTGGATGGGGGGATACTTTGCACATTTACACTGCATAACTGCTCCTTGCCTTGATTGGACACATCCAGAGTCATTACATGGGGGAGTGGGGTGCAACAAGTATGTCACTTATTTGAAATGTCTCTGGCTGACTTTGATGGCCCTGACACATTTGTCATACCTCTCAACCTCAGAACAAGAAATATGGACAGAGCCATACATAGAAGTGGGACAAAAGCCCAAAAATAAGGACAATTTTTATATATACTGCTCTTATAAACTTAGAAAGATAATAGTACAGTAGGTCTTGCATTAGTATGAATTTTCTGAATGGTACAAAATCTGAAACTCAAATGTCTGTCATTATTTTCTAACTTCAGTCTTTAATGATTTGCCATTAATTTGCCAAAAAACACAATTTTATGAAAAATGAACCAAAAATGTGATGCAAAAATATAAAATAGCCACACAATACAGCTGGGAACCTGTCAAAGAAGGGACACTTTTTTAATATTAGTACTGCTAACTTGAGCAGCTGACAAAATAAAAGAATCTACATGCATTTCTGAAATAAAAGTAATCTATAACTCTGATTATTACAGTTATTTCTTAATTGTAAGCCCTCCACGTTTTCTTCCAAAATTGCCATTTTGCGGTGAGATTATAAGGGGAAAAGCAACATTTTGAGCCAAAATTGGGGACAGTTGAGAGGTTTGGATATGTCTAATTCTATAAAGCAATTTATTTGCACATACCTCTCAACCTGTTAATGCAGGAAATCTGGACAAGGCCAAATATACTGGGGGAACAAATAAATAGTACTATAAATTGTAGTATAAACTGAGACAATTGATAGAATAACAGGTCTTGCTTTAGCATGCATTTTTCTGAAGGTTATGAAGTCTGAAACTCAGTGTCTGTCATTATTTAGTGACTTAATTCTTAAATTGTTTGCCAAAAAACCACACATTTTATGAGGAACAAACCAAAAATAAGAAGCAAAAATCTATTCATTCTGTGAAAATATGGACAGTTGAGAGGTATAGTTCAGCCGGGACTGTCTTTGAGTTTGCTGCCCTTCCCCCTCACAAAATCATGGTCAAATGGAGCCTTCCCTGCAGCCATTCCAATGAATCATTACTTGGCTATTTCACCCCATTTACCATAAACACTAATGTGCATACTGCTTTACTTTTGCAATGATTTGGATTTTATCTGAAATTTTTATTTTGCATTTTACAGCACAAACACTAATAAATATCTGCTAAACAAAGCAATGCAGTCTCACAATGAAAATAGACTTGGCATTAAAACTTCTCTGCCCTTGAAACTCACATTCATTGAAACAGCATTGAAACCCACATATGTAGAAAATACATTTTGCCAGTGGCAGATAAAGATTAACTTTGTTTTCAAAACATACATGTGCTATTTGATACACCTTCCTGATTGTATTAAATTGCATTTATTGTTTTGAACATTTTTCCAGTAAACAATGAAACAAAATGCATGCACCAATAATGACAAAACTACCCAATTCAGAACATTTCCATCATAAAAGTCTATTCAGACTTCTACAGTCCACCATCTCTGAAGTAGTAAAAGTAATCTAAATAATTCTACATTAAAGAAATCTGTAACTAATGAAGCGGTTGCTGCTAGCAAACAACTTTATATTTCATTGTTTCATCTACAAATAAAGTGCCTGTTGCCCTTGAGCAATAAATTGCTTATGTTGCATTAAAAAAAATGATAAGCTAGTAATATTGAAATAGGGAATGAATGGCAAACTGATAACAGGTTGATAGTTACTAGGTATATTCTCCAAAAAGGACTACAGCATCCACCCCCCTTTACAACACAGTACAGTATCAGCAATGCATCTACCTACTGTGGGAGTAGAACCTACAGCTTTCTGCATCAAAAGCAAGTATACTACCTGTTGTGCTATTAACAATACAAGCAGACTCAGCATAAGCAGCACTAATCTTTTGTTCCCCTGCAGCTCTCAGCTCCTTGTAAAATCTACTCGACACTCAGCTGTATCTCTGAACTTTGCAGCACAAGAAAGCTGGAAAAAGCCAACATTTATGGGGGGGGGGACAAAAACCCAAAAATCAGGGACACATTTTAAACATTGCTTATATAATGTTGGAAAGTTGCTAGAATAAAATGCTGTGTTACCACCAGACATATCACTGCCAAGTCTGGAACCCAGGACCCTCTGCAAAACAATCAGAGCAACATACCACTATGCCAAATCAGCTGTTTTGTGAAAAAGAGGAAGACTGAAACTTAAATGGCTACCATTTAGTGAATTCAGTTCTCACCATAGCTCTCAACCTTAGCACAAAAAAACCTGGACGAAGCCAATAATGGGGGAATACAGTCCAAAAAATAGGGACAAATTTCAAATATCTGTCTTATAAACTTAGAAAATTGCTAGAATAAAAGGTTTTGTGTTACCATGTACTTTCTGAAGAATATGAAGTCTGAAATTTAAATGCCTGTCATTTTTATTTAACATTTGTTAACCAGGAAAGTTCGACTTGGAACAAAAGCCAATTTTCAACACAGGCCCAGGGAGAAACACTCCAGACACATGTCTTTGTAAGATGAGAGGACATGCCGACCCCACACAGAAGGTATCCCAGCCAAAAATCAAACCAAAGAAGCTGTAGCTGTCAGGCAACAATGCTACCACTGCACCACTGACTGTGTAAGGAAACAAAAATAGAGAAACCACAGATTTTAAGAGGAACAGAACAGAACATATATGAGGCAAAAATCTATACTAAGATGGGACGACATGCAGACTCCACACAGAAAGCACCGCAGCCAAGAATCAAACCAGAGAAGCTGTAATTATCAGGCAAGAATGCTACCCCTGCACCACTGTCTGACTAACAAAAATATAGAAACCACAGATTTTATGAGGAACAGAACAGATCAAATAGGAGGCAAAAATCTGCAAATTTTTTACAAATGGTGGTGGGTAGGGAATTCAGGCCCTTGCCACCTGCATACAAGGTACAGGGTTCAAGCCTGAGGTATTCCCTACCACACCACCATGAGTTCTCTCTAGCCACGAGTATATACCAACTGGGGTATTTTACACACACACACACTTTAAAACTGTAGATAAGCAGAACATGGTTGGTAAGTGTAGAACATAAGGTAATGGAGGAGGTGCACTGACATAACCATCTGTGAATTAAGAGAGTGCATAAGTGTGGTGGATTTCATGCTTGCCTTCATGTTCATGTACGTCTTCTGATTTCATTGTTTTCAAATTTCTAAATCTTCAAAGGTAGGAGGAATGCATCTGTAACTGGGGCTTAGTATGCTTTGTAGCTGCAGCTATGTTTTGGTAGGTGAAAGTTCTTTCTTAACATATTCCCAACAATAATGCAGAAAACGCAAAGTTACTTATTTTGCAGCAGAGCACCGTTATGGTATCTAGAGTTCAGGCACTCAGCATTCTTCCATTCAGAAATGAATGCACATCTTTACAGAACATTTTTATATTTAAAAGGAGGTTACTCCTATGATTTCCTAAAGTATTTGGCCTTAGCTTCTTAGATTTTGCTCTGAATCTCTTCCTGATCCTGTGGCATAACTGCTGTACTGTCAGAATATTAAAAACATTCCATGCCATGCTGTTAATATTTCACATTTTATTCTGTCATTCAACCAATTTACAAGTCACCAAGTCTGGGTCATAAAATATGCAAGCAAACCCTAAATATCTTCTTAGCTCCAGCAAAAAGAATATTTGTGAGAGGGAAAAGACATGCTATATTACTTTTTCTTGGAGAAAACTTGTTTACATGAGAAAGGAAGAAAGCTACTAGATTACATACTTATGAGTGAATAAAACATAACAATCTTCTCCTGTTTCTCATATATGTAGTATAACCACTTAGATGAGCCTCAGAACTGAAAGAAATGAGGCTAAAGCAAGGATTGTAATGTTTTTAGCTAGTATGTTTTTTTCTTTGTTTACACTTTGTTGATCATGTTACTCCTACTAGGCCAAATGCCTCTTTTCAGAGGAGACCAGTGGTGGCATTTATACTAACTGGGAGAAATTTGACCAGGACACCAGGAAACTCACCTAATCTTAAGTGTCATGGAATATTTTACATCCACCTGAGCTGCCACCAAAGCAGGCTGATGGGGCCTCAGAAGGATAGCACACTCAGGTGTGAAGCACCCCCATTGTGCTGCTCTGCAGTGCCAGTACTGGACAATTAATCCAAATGCCCGGTGTGGGAATAGAATTCACACAAAGGTGAATGTTTTTGATATACAAGAGATCTGCTGTACAATGGAAATGTATTCTCTCCAGGATTAGTTTTCTGCCTTTTGAGTTACAACAGGCTCCTTGCTTCCCTGTGATCCTGAATAGAATAAAGCTGTCATCTGAACATGAATTGAAGGAATAAGTGATGTGTATCTGGTTATTACCAAGTTACTAGTGCAGAAGATTTGAGTATTTTATTGCTGATCCTAATGTACCAGTGTCTATCCCTTGTTGCTTGTCCAAACATGATGATAACATTTATGCCAAAATATTACTTGGTTCTACACTTTGTCATTTTGGACTGGAGGTAATTTGGCAATGACAGAGAACAAAAGAAACAAGCCTTCTATGATTTCACCAAACAGTGCTATTCTCAGACAGGTACTGAGTGCCCCTGATGCTCTGCATACCTCCCATGATAGAACAGGTGCTGATGTAAGTGGCCCTGAAAAAATCCCAGAGGATAGTCTCAATATGCTGGAATCATTTTATGGCTACAAGCTACTGCTGTCTTACCTATGAGCATTTCCATTGTAGGCAGGAAGGTACATGCTCTTACACTAAATTGGTTTGAAAGCTAGCTATCCAACTAAAACTGACAATATGATGAGGATTGAAACTACATTCAGAATTCCTGGCAAATAAAGGAGTACCTCAGGGACCAGTACCCCACTAATTATTATTATATTATTATTCAGCTTGTGCATCAGTCCTGTACCAAATCATACTGGAGTCTTTTACACAGTACAATATGCTTGTTAATACCAGCTATGTGTGGTCTGCAAAACATCATAGTGTAGCAGAAAAAGATCTGCAAGCTGGTTTCTCAGTTTTGAGAAACTGTGTGTATAGAAACTCCAACTTATTTCTAAATACAAATGCAATTAAAAGCAACTCTGTTGTGTTTTCTACTATGACCATTCATACACTTAAACTTCTAAGTGATACATTGGCAAGCTTCAAATTCCCACCAATTCCAGTTAACTCCACTGAATATATATATACCACCACACAATACCATCATGTAAACAGCTGCATAGATGCAGCTGTACCTTGTAGGAACAAGTGGAGGGCAACCCCCAGAAACAAACCCAGATTGTGGAACCATAATATCAATAAGCTTTATAATAAAAGAAAAAGAATTTTAACAAAAGTAAGAAGAGTAATTCCCAGAATGTTAGAGCCCTTGTCACTAAAATAAACAAAAAACTCAGAAGCTTAATATAATCCACCAAAGACAAGTTTGAGGCTAAAATAGCTACTCCAAGCCAAAGACAATTGCAAGGCATATTTTTGTTATATTCATAATCTTTAAAGTACAATGCAGAAATGCACTGAGTTGATTGTGAACGATGTTACCTACAATGAGGCTGAAGATATAGCTAACCTACTGGCTGATAAATTTAGCTCTAACTTTACCCGTCTCCCCTCCATCTGTCCCTCAAAATATACCTAAAACTGGCTCGCCTCCAGGTATCACATAAGATCAAGTCCTAAATGTTCTATCAAAGCTAAAAATACTGCATTGATAGTTCCCTACAATATCTCTGTTTGCATCTTAAATAGCACAAAGCACAATTTAGCTACGCCCCTAACAGCACCGTTCAGTGTCAGCCTTCATACAGGTTTTGTACCAAGTGAATGGAGAACAGCTACAGTCATTCCTCTGCAGAAGGACCTTCCACAGACCCAGGCAATTACTGACCCATAAGTCTGACAAGCATCATATGTAAAGCCAAGGAAAGACTTATCATGGAACTAATTAATAAGGACATAAGGAACCTCCAAACACTAGACCCATCTCTCAGTTTGAATTTGTCAAAGGTGAGTCATGCGTACTCATTCTGGTAGATATTTTTTGAAAAGGTCACCAAAGCAATGAATAAAGGCAAAATGGTTCACACCACATACCTTGACCAGGCCAATACTTTGTGACACAATACCCCACTAAGGCATAGTAGAAAAGCTAAAGGAAACCACAAAACTGCCCACAAACTCATCAGTCATAAACAACCAGGTAAAGCAAATAAAAAATGATTGAAAACAAATGGACTTCAAACTTTAATTAAAAATAACCAGAGGTGGAAAGTATGTCAACTGTAAGCACTTTCATTCCTATACTCAAACTTCATCAGACGAAGTCACATAACAAACAACTCACTTTAAACTGCTTAACACATCACATGACCTATTACATTATTTAATGTTTCAACCCTTTCCTTTTCAAATAAACTTTAAATTTCTCCTTATCATTCAGCTCTTGAAAATGGCAAGCTTCTGACTTTAGCTGCCAAAATATTCCTTCCAGTCTAATTCTTCCTCTGCTTGCAACTTATTTATAATATAATCCATTTGGTCTATTGCTTCTTTAATAGCACAATAACTAATGAACTTAGCTACTACATTGCTGAAATCTACTTTTCTTTGGCATACAAGTGGTAATAGATCCTACTATGCAATTCTCTAATTGTTCTTCCTATATAAAAAGCAGAGCAGTCATTTCATACTGAAATGTATACTACAAACATCCATTTATAATTAAAATTGCTCATAATAGAACTACAAACCTTTCTACACAAAATACTAACCCTGTCTCCATCTGAAATATACTTGCAATAGTTGCAAGCAAAACACTTATACGTACCAGTGTTTTTTTTATCCTTTCACTAGAGGATAGTTCATTTAACCTATATTGAAAAATACACTTTAAATTATTTCCCCTCTTGGTTATGAGCAAGGGGTTATCCCCTATAATTTTGCATATATCTGGAAAATTCTGTAGACATATTCAATTACTCATAACAACCCTATTAACAGTCTTCGCATTTACTGCATTGTTAAGTAATAAAGAGGTACTATAATATTTTTGTTCACCCTTTTCTCATTCTCTTTAATAACTCCAGTTCTATACATAATTCTTATAGGTTTGTATTTCATAAGTCTATTATCTTTGACTTCTTCATATATATCTTGCACTTGCTTACTTGGATAACCCTTAACCTCAAACTTCTTTATCAAAGATAAACTTTCTTCCTCAAAATAACCATCATCCTCAGTTAATCTACTGACCCCTTTCCTTTCCTTTACCATAATATTTTTTCAGTATGAAATGATACAAACTATTGAACTACAAATAATCATTACCATGGACTTCTTTTTTTGTATAACTTAACATTCAAAGCACCATCTTGCTTGTATACATTCAAATCTAAAAAAAAACAATACAAATTTTGTCATAAGTAAAAGTAAAACACAGGAAATCATTAATATTATTAAGATGAGATAAAATTGTCCAACATTTCCTTGTTTCCTCTACATAAAATAAACACACTACCAATAAAACATGTGTAGATGATAATGCATTTAGAATAAACAGAGTTAAAATGAATTCCTTTTCCAACCAAACTTAAACAGATTTGCATAACTGGGAGACACTGCAGCCCCACTGCTACCCCATTAATTTATTTGAAAAGACAGGAATCAAATGTAAAATAATTTTAAGATAATACTGCATACATTCACAAAGAAACAATGGAAGGATGTATGACTCCCAAATATACAACAAAGTCTAGAAGATTTAGTATTTTTGCTTGGAAGTGTTTCCATAGGTATTTTTATACCCCAAGCAGATTCCAAATAATTTTTCATCAGAAAGATTGCAATTGTTAGAGATGTGATGAAGAAGAAAGAGATAATTAGGGACATCTTTTTGGGAGTGTAATGAGTTGACAGACTTTAAAAATTCCCTGCAGCCTACTCTGTCAGAAATACTGGGTGGGCACATTGGTGCAACTAAAGAAATGATTTTTATTTGAGGTGTGATATAGAATCAGAATTATCTAGACATAGTAAGGCCTTGCTGAGTTTAATACTGGTGGCTGCCAAAAAGTAATTATTAGAAAATGGAAATCAAAGTCTAAACCATCCATACTAGAAGTAGTGACTATAGTAACAGAGACAAAAGAACTGGAAGTGAGATCTTTAGAAAAGTACAGGAGAAAATTACTTAGAAAAAATGGAATTGTGGGAAGAATATATGCAGAATAATGTCTTGGAGGAGGAATGAGTTTTAAGGGGAAGGCAGTAATTGAATGAACTATGTAATGTTCAATTGACAATGACTGTATGGAAGGTTATATTTAATGTATAATGTGCATCTAAAAATATGTCAGTGTTGTTGTCTTTCGGCTATTCTCGGTTAGGGGTCGCCACAGGTTTGTTTATATTTACATAAATGTACCTGTAATAAATGCCTGTGTCATAAGTGATAATTCAATAGAGATATTTCTTGTTTAAAAGAAGATAATATTAACACACATTTCCTGCAATAAGTTACACTGTCTTTCTGAAAAAAAAAAAAACTTTAGAACCATATAATTCATTGTCACAATATTCAACCCATCTTCATGTGGAATCACTTTATATAATGACATAACATCAGCTACCACCAGTAAATCACCATCATTAACTGCTGTTTCTAAAATACTTTTGCTAAAATCAGATGAGTCATTAATAAATGGCAGAGTTTCTTTAAAAATACTTTGCAGAAATGTATCTACAAAATGGCTATAGACACAGTCTTACTTCTTTGACTGGCAATGATCAGTCTGAATGGAGGATTGTTTAAATCCTTGTGTATCTTTGACAAACCAAATATTTTACTTAACCTGGGTACCATAATACTAAAATATTCAACTAACCCTCCATCTGTTAAGCCTTCACTTTGGCATTCCTCAATTAGGAATCTATTAATCTATATGACCTCAAAATTTATGCCAATGCAAATTCTCTGTAAAACTTTTTATCATCCAGACATGAAGTCTGATGAAGCGTCATTCTTGGACGTGAAAGCGCTTACTTTTGGATCCTGTTTTTGGTGTTTTACAATAAATGGTCAACCAGCTGCAGCTGTTCGTGATTTTTGTGACATCTACGATTTAACACAGCCATTGGTGCACTCTTGTTCTTCTTTTTTCACTTTGACTGTTACTACAGAGTGCTTTACCCGGCAATTTTATCTTTTGTTCCTGAATTGTTTTTTGTGATTTATTGCGAGGGACATGGCTGTGGAACCCAGTTCATTGGATGAAATACAAACCCTTGAATACAATGGATTTATTGGTCTACATGACCTAACTGAGATAAGTAGTAATCCTTTACTTAAACTTTCAACCAAGGAACTATGCAGTAATGATAAAGAACGCAATAGAATGCAACATGATATGGATGTCATTTTAATTACAAGGCGGTTAGAGATGAAGCTACAAAAGTTAAAGACTGTACAATGGCAAAAGCTACATATGGAGGCATGCCTCAGCTTTAAGCTTGTTCCGAGGGGCTTGAGAATACTAAAAATGCCTACATTCGGTACAGCTTATCCGGAGCTTTTGGCGAAATGGCAAAAGCTCAATCTTGAAACAAGTTTTGCTTACATGAAGATTTTGACTGGGCAATATGAACAGCTAGAGAAAGCACTCAAGATTGAGATTGGGAATCAGGAAATGGAATTATCTAAGATACTCAATGCCAAAGAACTTGAGATTTTGAACAATGACTTAAGAATGATGTTGTCTACTCTTGACAACAAATCATTACAAGATAAAAAAAGGAAGCTGGAAAGAGACTTTTTAGACTTCCAGAAGGGTCAAGTGTTCTCTTGGCCGAGGGAGAACAATCCTAGGTATCCCCGTAATGAGGTTCATCAATCTAAGCCTTTTCGCAAACCCTCGAATGGGGCACTAGGAGTACAATTCAACACGCCCACTATGACATCAGCCGATGCCCTGAAGGTAGGGCTTCCCAACCAAGAAGCAAGTAATTCAAAGACGGTTATGCATGCAGCGCAACCTAACTATAACGCCAAGCGGCAAGTCACAGTGGAAGCCATGGTTCACTCGGAACGAGAAGTGAACTCACCTCCATGCGACGCGTCTCGTGGTTTGGAAACTACCATCAATAGGGATGCCTGCAAGAAGCAGTCTACCATGGATTTATTTTTAAATACAGACACAGAAGAAGTTTTTTGGAGACGGAGGGCTTTCCGACTCTTCCGTTACCCATACAGTCCTTCGAGAACAGGACTTGGCCGTCAAACAACAGGCAAGGGAAAAGAAAGAGCACCGAGGAGACGTATTTACAACAGAGGAAAGCATTGAAACCGATACAGAGAACTTAGTTCTCAATATCTCCAGGTATGTGCTCAGTAAGCATGAAATGTCTATTTTAAATAAGGGATTGAGCTTCATCCCTTCGAGTTATACAGATGTAGCGGATATAATTATGGACATCAAACTTTTCACAAGAAATATTGGTTTAAAGTTACTGTTTGGTGATGATGGCAAATATGATAGCAGTGATTTCAAACATTTTAATAAGCCATCCACGTTCATGCCTCCACACAATTCTCTACTGGATGCGTTTGAACGAGCTTGCGAAAAGGACTTACATGAACTTTATAATAATGGTCATGTAAAACCTGATTTTTATAACACAACTAAAGATGAGAGGGATGCTATTATAAGCTTACAGAATAACATGGACATTATTATTAGGCAGGCAGACAAAGGAGGAGCAATTGTTATATTGGATAAGGAGATGTATAATGATAAAATGGAATATATGTTGTCAGATCATGATACCTATCAAAAATTGAATGGCAGTTCTTTAAATATGTTAATTAAGAATGTACATGGACATTTATATGATTTATTATTGAGCAATGTTATAGACTCAGAGTTGTACAAATACTTTATAGTTGAAAGTCCATTGATTCCCACCTTTAGGGGACTTCCTAAAGTACATAAAAATTTGTTCAACCCCCCATTGAGACCCATTGTCTCTAGTAAGGGATGGATGACAGAGCGCCTATCGATATACTTAGATAAAATGTTTAAACCTATAGTTAATAACTCCAAATATGTATTAAAGGACACGGAACATTTTTTGAAGGGTTTGGCCAACTTCAATAAAATAGAGAATATCGACGAAAATGACCTTTTTGTGACCTTAGATGTTAAGTCGCTGTTCACATCCATACCCAACACAATAGGTATTGAATACATAAGATTATTTTTACTTGAGAATAATATAAGTAATAATTTGATCATTAGATGGACGTTATTGCTAGAAATTATTCTTGAGAATAATGTGATGTTGTATGATGAGACATATTATCTACAAAGGAAGGGAGTAGCCATGGGGACCCCATGTGCGAACTCTTATGCCAATATGGTATTGGCATATTGGGAGGGAGCATATGTCTTGGGGAACTCAGACTACTCAGAACATCTCAAATATTATGGTCGTTTTGTGGACGATGTCTTTGTTGTATGGAGGGGAACAGAACAGCAGTTACAACAGTTTGTCCAATACATCAATGGTACAACAAGTTTCTTAGAGTTTGAGAGTACCCATTCTAAAGAAGTTATTGAATTTCTTGATGTGAAGCTAACTAAGACAAACTTGGGCATTAATGCAGAATTGTTTAGAAAGACATGTTGGAGGAATAATCTATTACATCGAACCAGCATGCACCCCCGTCATGTGTATTCCAATATTGTTGAAAATCAAGCCATGAGATTATCTAGGCTAACTACTCAGGATGATGTATATGGACAACATGTGGCCAAGTTGGCTAATAATTTCACATCCAGAGGATATAAGAACAGAGAGATAAAGGGAGCCATGATGAAAAATGATAGGCATAGGACTGACAAGGGAATTCCATTTTTCCATAGGATCGATAAGGAACCATTGTCCATTGCAACAAGTTTGAAGCAAATAGCTAAAACTAGGCTTACCATCTCCTATACCAACAGGAATAGCTACATTAAGCGTATTATTAGCAACAATTGGAGATTACTTACACATGATGACAAGATCAGAGAGTTGATAACTGACCACCCTAGCATAGCTTACAAAAATATGAAATCCCTCAATAGGATTTTATGCTATGACAATAATAGGAAAGATTCTTGTAAGTCCAATAGAACAGGTACATTCCCTTGTCGTTCTTGTAATCAATGTCAATTTATAGATGTTCACCAAACTTTTGAACATCCGATCACTAAACATATATACAGGTTCCAAGGATATGCAGATTGTAGGACTACAGACGTAGTATACTTAGCCCACTGCCAAGAATGCCTTAAGTTCTATATAGGCAAAACAAACAGGACACTGAGAGAACGAATCAGAGAGCATATATATGCCATACACAAGGAAAACACTAATAACGCCTTAGCCAAACATGTTCTTGAGAATGGACTTAGACATATTTTTAAATTTAAAGTCCTGGAGAAGTTACAAAGGACACACAGGTTAGGCAATTATAAAAACAAGTTAGAGGAGTTAGAAAATAGATGGGTAGTGAGACTGCAAGCACACATTCATGGATTAAATGATAAAATTACACTAAAACCATGTTTGGCGGGACGACCCTTAAAACATTAGTTTTTAAATTACATCATAGGATATATGTATACACATATATAGATTTTTGACCTAGGTTTATACAAGGCAGATTTTAGATATATCAGTTTTTAAAGAAATATATATGTTTTAATAAAGTGTATTTTTAAGAGTTTCCAGCAACGTATGAGTTAACCTGAGTCCTACTTCAAACTAAGTGCTTTAATTAATTAATTGTAATTAGCACATGACTTAGGCTGTATATAAAGAGTGTGTTTTATTACAGTGATTCATGAAGTCTGATGAAGCGTCATTCTTGGATGTGAAAGCGCTTACTTTTGGATCCTGTTTTTGGTGTTTTACAATAAATGGTCAACCAGCTGCAGCTGTTCGTGATTTTTGTGACATCTACGATTTAACACAGCCATTGGTGCACTCTTGTTCTTCTTTTTTCACTAAAAGAAGATAATATTAACACACATTTCCTGCAATAAGTTACACTGTCTTTCTGAAAAAAAAAACTTTAGAACCATATAATTCATTGTCACAATATTCAACCCATCTTCATGTGGAATCACTTTATATAATGACATAACATCAGCTACCACCAGTAAATCACCATCATTAACTGCTGTTTCTAAAATACTTTTGCTAAAATCAGATGAGTCATTAATAAATGGCAGAGTTTCTTTAAAAATACTTTGCAGAAATGTATCTACAAAATGGCTATAGACACAGTCTTACTTCTTTGACTGGCAATGATCAGTCTGAATGGAGGATTGTTAAATCCTTGTGTATCTTTGACAAACCAAATATTTTACTTAACCTGGGTACCATAATACAAAAATATTCAACTAACCCTCCATCCGTTAAGCCTTCACTTTGACATTCCTCAGTTAGGAATCTATTAATCTATATGACCTCAAAATTTATGCCAATGCAAATTCTCTGTAAAACTTTTTATCATCCAGGAGTTTCAACATGCTATTATTATAGTAAAAAAGTATTTAATATTACAACTAATTCTAGTTCTAATGGAACCTGAAGCACAT